>NW_026972313.1:0-55379 GCF_036711695.1 Zophobas morio
CGAAGAATCATAGTTACTCCCACCGAAGAATCATAGTTACTCCCACCGAAGAATCATAGTTACCCCCACCGAAGAATCATAGTTACTCCCACCGAAGAATCATAGTTACTCCCACCGAAGATTCATAGTTACTCCCACCGAAGAATCATAGTTACTCCCACCGAAGAATCATAGTTACTCCCAACGAAGAATCATAGTTACTCCCACCGAAGAATCATAGTTACTCCCACCGAAGAATCATGGTTACTCCCACCGAAGAATCATAGTTACTCCCGCCGAAGAATCATAGTTACTCCCACCGAAGAATCATAGTTACTCCCCTCCAAAATTCTCTTTATCCTTTTTGCCCTTCTCTTCATTTTTGGTTTCTTTTTCGTTCTTTTCCGTCCTTTTTCGTCCCTTTTATCCTTTTTCGTCCTTCTTCGTCCTTTTTCGCCGTTTTATGTCCTTTTTCGACTTTTTTCGTCCTCTTTCGTCCATCTTCGTCCTTTTTCGTTCTTAGTATCCTTTTTCGTCCTTTTTCGCCACAGTAGTCATATCCGTTTTCATTTCTTCGATAACTTCAATGGTTTTCCCAGAATCGGCCTTTGAAATATTCAAAAATATGCAAAATGACCTCAATTTCCCATCAATTTTTAACAAAATTTTCGAAATTTCACTTAATACATTTTCTTGCACATTTTGGGCCGCAGAAGCCATATCCGTTTTCATTTCTTCGATAACTTCAATGGTTTTCCCAGAATCGTCCTTTGAAATATTCAAAAATATGCAAAATGACCTCAATTTCCCATCAATTTTTAACAAAATTTTCGAAATTTCACTTAATACATTTTCTTGCACATTTCGGGCCGCAGAAGCCATATCCGTTTTCATTTCTTCGATAACTTCAATGGTTTTCTCAGAATCGTCTTTTGAAATATTCAAAAATATGCAAAATGACCTCAATTTCCCATCAATTTTTAACAAAATTTTCGAAATTTCACTTAATACATTTTCTTGCACATTTCGGGCCGCAGAAGCCATAACCGTTTTCATTTCTTCGATAACTCCAATGGTTTTCCCAGAATCGTCCTTTGAAATGTTCAAAAATATGCAAAATGACCTCAATTTTCTACCAATTTTAAACAAAATTTTCGAAATTTCACTTAATACATTTTCTTGTAGATTTCGTGCCGCAGAAGTCAAATCCGCTTTCACCTCTTCGATAACTACCTTGGTTTATTGAGAATCGTCCTTTGAAATACATAGTCATAGTTACTTCCCCCCAGACAAATTTGAATTTTTCTCGCTTAATTGAAGAGATCCGGCAAAAGCGAATATGGAATCGTAATCCTGAGGAAATTCCGCGTCATATGATACCCCACCGAAAAATCATAGTTACTCCCACCGAAGAATCATAGTTACTCCCACCGAAGAATCATAGTTACTCCCACCGAAGAATCATAGTTACTCCCACCGAAGAATCATAGTTACTCCCACCGAAGAATCATAGTTACTCCCACCGAAGAATCATAGTTACTCCCACCGAAGAATCATAGTTACTCCCACCGAAGAATCATAGTTACTCCCAGCGAAGAATCATAGTTACTCCCACCGAAGAATCATAGTTACTCCCACCGAAGAATCATAGTTACTCCCACCGAAGAATCATAGTTACTTCCACCGAAGAATCATTGTTACTCTCACCGAAGAATCATATTTACTCCCACCGAAGAATCATAGTTACTCCCACCGAAGAGTCATAGTTACTCCCACCGAAGAATCATAGTTACTCCCACCGAAGAATCATAGTTACTCCCACCGAAGAATCATAGTTAATCCCACCGAAGAATCATAGTTACTCCCACCGAAGAATCATTGTTACTCCCACCGAAGAATCATAGTTACTCCCACCGAAGAATCATAGTTACTCCCACCGAAGAATCATAGTTACTCCCACCGAAGAATCATAGTTACTCCCACCGAAGAATCGTAGTTACTCCCACCGAAGAATCATAGTTACTCCCACCGAAGAATCGTAGTTACTCCCACCGAAGAATCATAGTTACTCCCACCGAAGAATCATAGTTACTCCCACCGAAGAATCATAGTTACTCCCACCGAAGAATCATAGTTACTCCCACCGAAGAATCATAGTTACTCCCACGAGAGAATCATAGTTACTCCCACCGAAGAATCATAGTTACTCCCACCGAAGAATCATAGTTACTCCCACCGAAGAATCATAGTTACTCCCACCGAAGAATCATAGTTACTCCCACCGAAGAATCATAGTTACTCCCACCGAAGAATCATAGTTACTCCCACCGACGGTTCATAGTTACTCCCACCGAAGTATCATTGTTACTCCCACCGAAGAATCATAGTTACTCCCACCGAAGAATCATAGTTACTCCCACCGAAGAATCATAGTTACTCCCACCGAAGAATCATAGTTACTCCCACCGAAGAATCATAGTTACTCCCACCGAAGGATCATAGTTACTCCCACCGAAGAATCATAGTTACTCCCACCGAAGAATCATAGTTACTCCCACCGAAGAATCATAGTTACTCCCACCGACGATTCATAGTTACTCCCACCGAAGAATCATTGTTACTCCCACCGAAGAATCATAGTTACTCCCACCGAAGAATCATGGTTACTCCCACCGAAGAATCATAGTTACTCCCACCGAAGAATCATTGTTACTCCCACCGAAGAATCATAGTTACTCCCACTGAAGAATCATGGTTACTCCCACCGAAGAATCATAGTTACTCCCACCGAAGAATCATAGTTACTCCCACCGAAGAATCATAGTTACTCCCACCGAAGAATCATAGTTACTCCCACCGAAGAATCATAGTTACTCCCACCGAAGAATCATAGTTACTCCCACCGAAGAATCATAGTTACTCCCACCGAAGAATCATAGTTACTCCCACCGACGATTCATAGTTACTCCCACCGAAGAATCATTGTTACTCCCACCGAAGAATCATAGTTACTCAAACCGAAGAGTCATAGTTACTCCCACCGAAGAATCATAGTTACTCCCACCGAAGAATCATAGTTACTCCCACCGAAGAATCATAGTTACTCCAACCGAAGAACCATAGTTACTCCCACCGAAAAATCATAGTTACTCCCACCGAAGAATAATAGTTACTCCCACTGACGATTCATAGTTACTCCCACCGAAGAATCATAGTTACTCCCACCGAAGAATCATAGTTACTCCCACCGAAGAATCATAGTTACTCCCACCGAAGAATCATTGTTACTCCCACCGAAGAATCATAGTTACTCCCACCGAAGAATCATAGTTACTCCCACCGAAGAATCATAGTTACTCCCACCGACGATTCATAGTTACTCCCACCGAAGAATCATTGTTACTCCCACCGAAGAATCATAGTTACTCCCACCGAAGAATCATGGTTACTCCCACCGAAGAATCATAGTTACTCCCACCGAAGAATCATAGTTACTCCCACCGAAGAATCATAGTTACTCCCACCGAAGAATCATAGTTACTCCCACGGAAGAATCTTAGTTACTCCCACCGAAGAATCATAGTTACTCCCACCGAAGAATCATAGTTACTCCCACCGAAGAATCATAGTTACTCCCACCGAAGGATCATAGTTACTCCCACCGACGATTCATAGTTACTCCCACCGAAGAATCATAGTTACTCCCACCGAAGAATCATAGTTACTCCCTCCGAAGAATAATAGTTACTCCCACCGATGATTCATAGTTACGCCCACCGAAGAATCATTGTTACTCCCACCGAAGAATCATAGTTACTCCCACCGAAGAATCATAGTTACTCCCACCGAAGAATCATAGTTACTCCCACCGAAGAATCATAGTTACTCCAACCGAAGAATCATAGTTACTCCCACCGAAGAATCATAGTTACTCCCACCGAATAATCATAGTTACTCCCACCGAAGAATCATAGTTACTCCCACCGAAGAATCATAGTTACTCCCACCGACGATTCATAGTTACTCCCACCGAAGAATCATTGTTACTCCCACCGAAGAATCATAGTTACTCCCACCGAAGAATCATAGTTACTCCCACCGAAGAATCATAGTTACTTCCACCGAAGAATCATAGTTACTCCCATCGAAGAATCATAGTTACTCCCACCGAAGAATCATAGTTACTCCCACCGAAGAATCATAGTTACTCCAACCGAAGAATCATATTTACTCCAACCGAAAAATCATAGTTACTCCCACGGAAGAATCTTAGTTACTCCCACCGAAGAATCATAGTTACTCCCACCGAAGAATCATAGTTACTCCCACCGAAGAATCATAGTTACTCCCACCGAAGGATCATAGTTACTCCCACCGACGATTCATAGTTACTCCCACCGAAGAATCATAGTTACTCCCACCGAAGAATCATAGTTACTCCCACCGAAGAATCATAGTTACTCCCACCGAAGAATCATAGTTACTCCCACCGAAGAATCATAGTTACTCCCACCGAAGAATCATAGTTACTCCCACCGAAGAATCATAGTTACTCCCACCGAAGAATCATAGTTACTCCCACCGAAGAATCATAGTTACTCCCACCGAAGAATCATAGATACTCCCACCGAAGAATCATAGTTACACCCCCCGAAGGATCATAGTAACTCCCCTCCAAAATTCTCTTTACCCTTTTTGCCCTTCTCTTCGTTTTTGGTTTCTTTTTCGTTCTTTACCGTCCTTTTTCCTCCCTTTTATCCTTTTTCGTCCTTCTTCGTCCTTTTTCGCCGTTTTATGTCCTTTTTCGACTTTTTTCGTCCTCTTTCGTCCATCTTCGTCCTTTTTCGTTCTTAGTATCCTTTTTCGTCCTTTTTCGCCACAGTAGTCATATCCGTTTTCATTTCTTCGATAACTCCAATGGTTTTCCCAGAATCGTCCTTTGAAATGTTCAAAAATATGCAAAATGACCTCAATTTTCTACCAATTTTCAACAAAATTTTCGAAATTTCACTTAATACATTTTCTTGTAGATTTCGGGCCGCAGAAGTCAAATCCGCTTTCACCTCTTCGATAACTACCTTGGTTTATCGAGAATCGTCCTTTGAAGTACATAGTCATAGTTACTTCCCCCCAGACAAATTTGCATTTTTCTCGCTTAATTGAAGAGATCCGGCAAAAGCGAATATGGAACCGTAATTCTGAGGAAATTTCGCGTCATATGATACCCCACCGAAGAATCATAGTTACTCCCACCGAAGAATCATAGTTACTCCCAACGAAGAATCATAGTTACTCCCACCGAGGAATCATAGTTACTCCCACCGAAGAATCATAGTTACTCCCACGGAAGAATCATAGTTACTCCCGCGGAAGAATCATAGTTACTCCCCTCCAAAATTCTCTTTACCCTTTTTGCCCTTCTCTTCATTTTTGGTTTCTTTTTCGTTCTTTTCCGTCCTTTTTCGTCCCTTTTATCCTTTTTCGTCCTTCTTCGTCCTTTCTCGCCGTTTTATGTCCTTTTTCGACTTTTTTCGTCCTCTTTCGTCCATCTTCGTCCTTTTTCGTTCTTAGTATCTTTTTTCGTCCTTTTTCGCCACAGTTGTCATATCCGTTTTCATTTCTTCGATAACTTCAATGGTTTTCCCAGAATTGTCCTTTGAATTATTCAAAAATATGCAAAATGACCTCAATTTCCCATCAATTTTTAACAAAATTTTCGAAATTTCACTTAATATATTTTCTTGCACATTTCGGGCCGCAGAAGCCATTTCCGTTTTCATTTCTTCGATAACTCCAATGGTTTTCCCAGAATCGTCCTTTGAAATGTTCAAAAATATGCAAAATGACCTCAATTTTCTACCAATTTTCAACAAAATTTTCGAAAATTCACTTAATACATTTTCTTGTAGATTTCGGGCCGCAGAAGTCAAATCCGCTTTTACCTTTTCGATAACTACCTTGGTTTATCGAGAATCGTCCTTTGAAGTACATAGTCATAGTTACTTCCCCCCAGACAAATTTGCATTTTTCTCGCTTAATTGAAGAGATCCGGCAAAAGCGAATATGGAATCGTAATCCTGAGGAAATTCCGCGTCATATGATACCCCACCGAAGAATCATAGTTACTCCCACCGAAGAATCATAGTTACTCCCACCGAAGAATCATCGTTACTCCCACCGAAGAATCATAGTTACTCCCACCGAAGAATCATAGTTACTCCCACCGAAGAATCATAGTTACCCCCACCGAAGAATCATAGTTACTCCCACCGAAGAATCATAGTTACTCCCACCGAAGATTCATAGTTACTCCCACCGAAGAATCATAGTTACTCCCACCGAAGAATCATAGTTACTCCCAACGAAGAATCATAGTTACTCCCACCGAAGAATCATAGTTACTCCCACCGAAGAATCATGGTTACTCCCACCGAAGAATCATAGTTACTCCCGCCGAAGAATCATAGTTACTCCCACCGAAGAATCATAGTTACTCCCCTCCAAAATTCTCTTTATCCTTTTTGCCCTTCTCTTCATTTTTGGTTTCTTTTTCGTTCTTTTCCGTCCTTTTTCGTCCCTTTTATCCTTTTTCGTCCTTCTTCGTCCTTTTTCGCCGTTTTATGTCCTTTTTCGACTTTTTTCGTCCTCTTTCGTCCATCTTCGTCCTTTTTCGTTCTTAGTATCCTTTTTCGTCCTTTTTCGCCACAGTAGTCATATCCGTTTTCATTTCTTCGATAACTTCAATGGTTTTCCCAGAATCGGCCTTTGAAATATTCAAAAATATGCAAAATGACCTCAATTTCCCATCAATTTTTAACAAAATTTTCGAAATTTCACTTAATACATTTTCTTGCACATTTCGGGCCGCAGAAGCCATATCCGTTTTCATTTCTTCGATAACTTCAATGGTTTTCTCAGAATCGTCTTTTGAAATATTCAAAAATATGCAAAATGACCTCAATTTCCCATCAATTTTTAACAAAATTTTCGAAATTTCACTTAATACATTTTCTTGCACATTTCGGGCCGCAGAAGCCATAACCGTTTTCATTTCTTCGATAACTCCAATGGTTTTCCCAGAATCGTCCTTTGAAATGTTCAAAAATATGCAAAATGACCTCAATTTTCTACCAATTTTAAACAAAATTTTCGAAATTTCACTTAATACATTTTCTTGTAGATTTCGTGCCGCAGAAGTCAAATCCGCTTTCACCTCTTCGATAACTACCTTGGTTTATTGAGAATCGTCCTTTGAAATACATAGTCATAGTTACTTCCCCCCAGACAAATTTGAATTTTTCTCGCTTAATTGAAGAGATCCGGCAAAAGCGAATATGGAATCGTAATCCTGAGGAAATTCCGCGTCATATGATACCCCACCGAAAAATCATAGTTACTCCCACCGAAGAATCATAGTTACTCCCACCGAAGAATCATAGTTACTCCCACCGAAGAATCATAGTTACTCCCACCGAAGAATCATAGTTACTCCCACCGAAGAATCATAGTTACTCCCACCGAAGAATCATAGTTACTCCCACCGAAGAATCATAGTTACTCCCACCGAAGAATCATAGTTACTCCCAGCGAAGAATCATAGTTACTCCCACCGAAGAATCATAGTTACTCCCACCGAAGAATCATAGTTACTCCCACCGAAGAATCATAGTTACTCCCACCGAAGAATCATAGTTACTCCCACCGAAGAATCATAGTTACACCCACCGAAGAATCATAGTTACTCCCACCGAAGAATCATAGTTACTCCCACCGAAGAATCATAGTTACTTCCACCGAAGAATCATTGTTACTCTCACCGAAGAATCATATTTACTCCCACCGAAGAATCATAGTTACTCCCACCGAAGAGTCATAGTTACTCCCACCGAAGAATCATAGTTACTCCCACCGAAGAATCATAGTTACTCCCACCGAAGAATCATAGTTAATCCCACCGAAGAATCATAGTTACTCCCACCGAAGAATCATTGTTACTCCCACCGAAGAATCATAGTTACTCCCACCGAAGAATCATAGTTACTCCCACCGAAGAATCATAGTTACTCCCACCGAAGAATCATAGTTACTCCCACCGAAGAATCGTAGTTACTCCCACCGAAGAATCATAGTTACTCCCACCGAAGAATCATAGTTACTCCCACCGAAGAATCATAGTTACTCCCACCGAAGAATCATAGTTACTCCCACCGAAGAATCATAGTTACTCCCACGAGAGAATCATAGTTACTCCCACCGAAGAATCATAGTTACTCCCACCGAAGAATCATAGTCACTCCTACCGAAAAATCATTGTTACTCCCACCGAAGAATCATAGTTACTCCCACCGAAGAATCATAGTTACTCCCACCGAAGAATCATAGTTACTCCCACCGAAGAATCATAGTTACTCCCACCGAAGAATCATAGTTACTCCCACCGAAGAATCATAGTTACTCCCACCGAAAAATCATAGTTACTCCCACCGAAGAATCATAGTTACTCCCACCGAAGAATCATAGTTACTCCCCTCCAAAATGCTCTTCACCCTTTTTGCCCTTCTCTTCATTTTTGGTTTCTTTTTCGTTCTTTTCCGTCCTTTTTCGTCCCTTTTATCCTTTTTCGTCCTTTTTCGCCACAGTAGTCATATCCGTTTTCATTTCTTCGATTACTTCAATGGTTTTCCCAGAATCGTCCTTTGAAATATTCAAAAATATGCAAAATGACCTCAATTTCCCATCAATTTTTAACAAAATTTTCGAAATTTCACTTAATACATTTTCTTGCACATTTCGGGCCGCAGAAGCCATATCCGTTTTCATTTCTTCGATAACTCCAATGGTTTTCCCAGAATCGTCCTTTGAAATGTTCAAAATTATGCAGAATGACCTCAATTTTCTACCAATTTTCAACAAAATTTTCGAAATTTCACTTAATACATTTTCTTGTAGATTTCGGGCCGCAGAATTCAAATCCGCTTTCACCGCTTCGATAACTACCTTGGTTTATCGAGAATCGTCCTTTGAAGTACATAGTCATAGTTACTTCCCCCCAGACAAATTTGCATTTTTCTCGCTTAATTGAAGAGATCCGGCAAAAGCGAATATGGAATCGTAATCCTGAGGAAATTCCGCGTCATATGATACCCCACCGAAGAATCATAGTTACTCCCACCGAAGAATCATAGTTACTCCAACCGAAGAACCATAGTTACTCCCACGGAAGAATCATAGTTACTCCATCGGAAGAATCATTTTTACTCCCACCGAAGAATCATAGTTACTCCCACCGACGGTTCATAGTTACTCCCACCGAAGTATCATTGTTACTCCCACCGAAGAATCATAGTTACTCCCACCGAAGAATCATAGTTACTCCAACCGAAGAATCATAGTTACTCCCACCGAAGAATCATAGTTACTCCCACCGAAGAATCATAGTTACTCCCACCGAAGAATCATAGTTACTCCCACCGACGGTTCATAGTTACTCCCACCGAAGTATCATTGTTACTCCCACCGAAGAATCATAGTTACTCCCACCGAAGAATCATAGTTACTCCAACCGAAGAATCATAGTTACTCCCACCGAAGAATCATAGTTACTCCCACCGAAGAATCATAGTTACTCCCACCGAAGAATCATAGTTACTCCCACCGACGGTTCATAGTTACTCCCACCGAAGTATCATTGTTACTCCCACCGAAGAATCATAGTTACTCCCACCGAAGAATCATAGTTACTCCAACCGAAGAACCATAGTTACTCCCACGGAAGAATCATAGTTACTCCATCGGAAGAATCATTTTTACTCCCACCGAAGAATCATAGTTACTCCCACCGACGGTTCATAGTTACTCCCACCGAAGTATCATTGTTACTCCCACCGAAGAATCATAGTTACTCCCACCGAAGAATCATAGTTACTCCAACCGAAGAATCATAGTTACTCCCACCGAAGAATCATAGTTACTCCCACCGAAGAATCATAGTTACTCCCACCGAAGAATCATAGTTACTCCCACCGACGGTTCATAGTTACTCCCACCGAAGTATCATTGTTACTCCCACCGAAGAATCATAGTTACTCCCACCGAAGAATCATAGTTACTCCCACCGAAGAATCATAGTTACTCCCACCGAAGAATCATAGTTACTCCCACCGAAGGATCATAGTTACTCCCACCGAAGAATCATAGTTACTCCCACCGAAGAATCATAGTTACTCCCACCGAAGAATCATAGTTACTCCCACCGACGATTCATAGTTACTCCCACCGAAGAATCATTGTTACTCCCACCGAAGAATCATAGTTACTCCCACCGAAGAATCATAGTTACTCCCACCGAAGAATCATAGTTACTCCCACCGAAGAATCATAGTTACTCCCACCGAAGAATCATAGTTACTCCCACTGAAGAATCATGGTTACTCCCACCGAAGAATCATAGTTACTCCCACCGAAGAATCATAGTTACTCCCACCGAAGAATCATAGTTACTCCCACCGAAGAATCATAGTTACTCCCACCGAAGAATCATAGTTACTCCCACCGAAGAATCATAGTTACTCCCACCGAAGAATCATGGTTACTCCCACCGACGATTCATAGTTACTCCCACCGAAGAATCATTGTTACTCCCACCGAAGAATCATAGTTACTCCCACCGAAGAATCATAGTTACTCCCACCGAAGAATCATAGTTACTCCCACCGAAGAATCATAGTTACTCCCACCGAAGAATCATAGTTACTCCCACCGAAGAATCATAGTTACTCCCACCGAAGAATCATAGTTACTCCCACCGAAGAATCATAGTTACTCCCACCGACGATTCATAGTTACTCCCACCGAAGAATCATTGTTACTCCCACCGAAGAATCATAGTTACTCAAACCGAAGAGTCATAGTTACTCCCACCGAAGAATCATAGTTACTCCCACCGAAGAATCATAGTTACTCCCACCGAAGAATCATAGTTACTCCAACCGAAGAACCATAGTTACTCCCACCGAAGAATCATAGTTACTCCCACCGAAGAATAATAGTTACTCCCACTGACGATTCATAGTTACTCCCACCGAAGAATCATTGTTACTCCCACCGAAGAATCATAGTTACTCCCACCGAAGAATCATAGTTACTCCCACCGAAGAATCATAGTTACCCCCACCGAAGATTCATAGTTACTCCCACCGAAGAATCATAGTTACTCCCACCGAAGAATCATAGTTACTCCCACCGACGATTCATAGTTACTCCCACCGAAGAATCATTGTTACTCCCACCGAAGAATCATAGTTACTCCCACCGAAGAATCATAGTTACTCCCACCGAAGAATCATAGTTACTTCCACCGAAGAATCATAGTTACTCCCACCGAAGAATCATAGTTACTCCCACCGAAGAATCATAGTTACTCCCACCGAAGAATCATAGTTACTCCAACCGAAGAATCATATTTACTCCAACCGAAGAATCATAGTTACTCCCACGTAAGAATCTTAGTTACTCCCACCGAAGAATCATTGTTACCCCCACCGAACAATCATAGTTACTCCCACCGAACAATCATAGTTACTCCCACCGAAGAATCATAGTTACTCCCATCGAAGAATCATAGTTACCCCCACCGAAGAATCATAGTTACTCCAACCGAAGAATCATAGTTACTCCCACCGAAGAATCATAGTTACTCCCTCCGAAGAATAATAGTTACTCCCACCGATGATTCATAGTTACGCCCACCGAAGAATCATTGTTACTCCCACCGAAGAATCATAGTTACTCCCACCGAAGAATCATAGTTACTCCCACCGAAGAATCATAGTTACTCCCACCGAAGAATCATAGTTACTCCAACCGAAGAATCATAGTTACTCCCACCGAAGAATCATAGTTACTCCCACCGAATAATCATAGTTACTCCCACCGAAGAATCATAGTTACTCCCACCGAAGAATCATAGTTACTCCCACCGACGATTCATAGTTACTCCCACCGAAGAATCATTGTTACTCCCACCGAAGAATCATAGTTACTCCCACCGAAGAATCATAGTTACTCCCACCGAAGAATCATAGTTACTTCCACCGAAGAATCATAGTTACTCCCACCGAAGAATCATAGTTACTCCCACCGAAGAATCATAGTTACTCCCACCGAAGAATCATAGTTACTCCAACCGAAGAATCATATTTACTCCAACCGAAGAATCATAGTTACTCCCACGGAAGAATCTTAGTTACTCCCACCGAAGAATCATAGTTACTCCCACCGAAGAATCATAGTTACTCCCACCGAAGAATCATAGTTACTCCCACCGAAGGATCATAGTTACTCCCACCGACGATTCATAGTTACTCCCACCGAAGAATCATAGTTACTCCCACCGAAGAATCATAGTTACTCCCACCGAAGAATCATAGTTACTCCCACCGAAGAATCATAGTTACTCCCACCGAAGAATCATAGTTACTCCCACCGAAGAATCATAGTTACTCCCACCGAAGAATCATAGTTACTCCCACCGAAGAATCATAGTTACTCCCACCGAAGAATCATAGTTACTCCCACCGAAGAATCATAGATACTCCCACCGAAGAATCATAGTTACTCCCACCGAAGGATCATAGTAACTCCCCTCCAAAATTCTCTTTACCCTTTTTGCCCTTCTCTTCGTTTTTGGTTTCTTTTTCGTTCTTTTCCGTCCTTTTTCCTCCCTTTTATCCTTTTTCGTCCTTCTTCGTCCTTTTTCGCCGTTTTATGTCCTTTTTCGACTTTTTTCGTCCTCTTTCGTCCATCTTCGTCCTTTTTCGTTCTTAGTATCCTTTTTCGTCCTTTTTCGCCACAGTAGTCATATCCGTTTTCATTTCTTCGATAACTCCAATGGTTTTCCCAGAATCGTCCTTTGAAATGTTCAAAAATATGCAAAATGACCTCAATTTTCTACCAATTTTCAACAAAATTTTCGAAATTTCACTTAATACATTTTCTTGTAGATTTCGGGCCGCAGAAGTCAAATCCGCTTTCACCTCTTCGATAACTACCTTGGTTTATCGAGAATCGTCCTTTGAAGTACATAGTCATAGTTACTTCCCCCCAGACAAATTTGCATTTTTCTCGCTTAATTGAAGAGATCCGGCAAAAGCGAATATGGAACCGTAATTCTGAGGAAATTTCGCGTCATATGATACCCCACCGAAGAATCATAGTTACTCCCACCGAAGAATCATAGTTACTCCCAACGAAGAATCATAGTTACTCCCACCGAGGAATCATAGTTACTCCCACCGAAGAATCATAGTTACTCCCACGGAAGAATCATAGTTACTCCCGCGGAAGAATCATAGTTACTCCCCTCCAAAATTCTCTTTACCCTTTTTGCCCTTCTCTTCATTTTTGGTTTCTTTTTCGTTCTTTTCCGTCCTTTTTCGTCCCTTTTATCCTTTTTCGTCCTTCTTCGTCCTTTCTCGCCGTTTTATGTCCTTTTTCGACTTTTTTCGTCCTCTTTCGTCCATCTTCGTCCTTTTTCGTTCTTAGTATCTTTTTTCGTCCTTTTTCGCCACAGTTGTCATATCCGTTTTCATTTCTTCGATAACTTCAATGGTTTTCCCAGAATTGTCCTTTGAATTATTCAAAAATATGCAAAATGACCTCAATTTCCCATCAATTTTTAACAAAATTTTCGAAATTTCACTTAATATATTTTCTTGCACATTTCGGGCCGCAGAAGCCATATCCGTTTTCATTTCTTCGATAACTCCAATGGTTTTCCCAGAATCGTCCTTTGAAATGTTCAAAAATATGCAAAATGACCTCAATTTTCTACCAATTTTCAACAAAATTTTCGAAAATTCACTTAATACATTTTCTTGTAGATTTCGGGCCGCAGAAGTCAAATCCGCTTTTACCTTTTCGATAACTACCTTGGTTTATCGAGAATCGTCCTTTGAAGTACATAGTCATAGTTACTTCCCCCCAGACAAATTTGCATTTTTCTCGCTTAATTGAAGAGATCCGGCAAAAGCGAATATGGAATCGTAATCCTGAGGAAATTCCGCGTCATATGATACCCCACCGAAGAATCATAGTTACTCCCACCGAAGAATCATAGTTACTCCCACCGAAGAATCATCGTTACTCCCACCGAAGAATCATAGTTACTCCCACCGAAGAATCATAGTTACTCCCACCGAAGAATCATAGTTACCCCCACCGAAGAATCATAGTTACTCCCACCGAAGAATCATAGTTACTCCCACCGAAGATTCATAGTTACTCCCACCGAAGAATCATAGTTACTCCCACCGAAGAATCATAGTTACTCCCAACGAAGAATCATAGTTACTCCCACCGTAGAATCATAGTTACTCCCACCGAAGAATCATGGTTACTCCCACCGAAGAATCATAGTTACTCCCGCCGAAGAATCATAGTTACTCCCACCGAAGAATCATAGTTACTCCCCTCCAAAATTCTCTTTATCCTTTTTGCCCTTCTCTTCATTTTTGGTTTCTTTTTCGTTCTTTTCCGTCCTTTTTCGTCCCTTTTATCCTTTTTCGTCCTTCTTCGTCCTTTTTCGCCGTTTTATGTCCTTTTTCGACTTTTTTCGTCCTCTTTCGTCCATCTTCGTCCTTTTTCGTTCTTAGTATCCTTTTTCGTCCTTTTTCGCCACAGTAGTCATATCCGTTTTCATTTCTTCGATAACTTCAATGGTTTTCCCAGAATCGGCCTTTGAAATATTCAAAAATATGCAAAATGACCTCAATTTCCCATCAATTTTTAACAAAATTTTCGAAATTTCACTTAATACATTTTCTTGCACATTTTGGGCCGCAGAAGCCATATCCGTTTTCATTTCTTCGATAACTTCAATGGTTTTCCCAGAATCGTCCTTTGAAATATTCAAAAATATGCAAAATGACCTCAATTTCCCATCAATTTTTAACAAAATTTTCGAAATTTCACTTAATACATTTTCTTGCACATTTCGGGCAGCAGAAGCCATATCCGTTTTCATTTCTTCGATAACTTCAATGGTTTTCTCAGAATCGTCTTTTGAAATATTCAAAAATATGCAAAATGACCTCAATTTCCCATCAATTTTTAACAAAATTTTCGAAATTTCACTTAATACATTTTCTTGCACATTTCGGGCCGCAGAAGCCATAACCGTTTTCATTTCTTCGATAACTCCAATGGTTTTCCCAGAATCGTCCTTTGAAATGTTCAAAAATATGCAAAATGACCTCAATTTTCTACCAATTTTAAACAAAATTTTCGAAATTTCACTTAATACATTTTCTTGTAGATTTCGTGCCGCAGAAGTCAAATCCGCTTTCACCTCTTCGATAACTACCTTGGTTTATTGAGAATCGTCCTTTGAAATACATAGTCATAGTTACTTCCCCCCAGACAAATTTGAATTTTTCTCGCTTAATTGAAGAGATCCGGCAAAAGCGAATATGGAATCGTAATCCTGAGGAAATTCCGCGTCATATGATACCCCACCGAAAAATCATAGTTACTCCCACCGAAGAATCATAGTTACTCCCACCGAAGAATCATAGTTACTCCCACCGAAGAATCATAGTTACTCCCACCGAAGAATCATAGTTACTCCCACCGAAGAATCATAGTTACTCCCACCGAAGAATCATAGTTACTCCCACCGAAGAATCATAGTTACTCCCACCGAAGAATCATAGTTACTCCCACCGAAGAATCATAGTTACTCCCAGCGAAGAATCATAGTTACTCCCACCGAAGAATCATAGTTACTCCCACCGAAGAATCATAGTTACTCCCACCGAAGAATCATAGTTACTCCCACCGAAGAATCATAGTTACTCCCACCGAAGAATCATAGTTACTCCCACCGAAGAATCATAGTTACTCCCACCGAAGAATCATAGTTACTCCCACCGAAGAATCATAGTTACTTCCACCGAAGAATCATTGTTACTCTCACCGAAGAATCATATTTACTCCCACCGAAGAATCATAGTTACTCCCACCGAAGAGTCATAGTTACTCCCACCGAAGAATCATAGTTACTCCCACCGAAGAATCATAGTTACTCCCACCGAAGAATCATAGTTAATCCCACCGAAGAATCATAGTTACTCCCACCGAAGAATCATTGTTACTCCCACCGAAGAATCATAGTTACTCCCACCGAAGAATCATAGTTACTCCCACCGAAGAATCATAGTTACTCCCACCGAAGAATCATAGTTACTCCCACCGAAGAATCGTAGTTACTCCCACCGAAGAATCATAGTTACTCCCACCGAAGAATCATAGTTACTCCCACCGAAGAATCATAGTTACTCCCACCGAAGAATCATAGTTACTCCCACCGAAGAATCATAGTTACTCCCACGAGAGAATCATAGTTACTCCCACGGGAGAATCATAGTTACTCCCACCGAAGAATCATAGTCACTCCTACCGAAAAATCATTGTTACTCCCACCGAAGAATCATAGTTACTCCCACCGAAGAATCATAGTTACTCCCACCGAAGAATCATAGTTACTCCCACCGAAGAATCATAGTTACTCCCACCGAAGAATCATAGTTACTCCCACCGAAGAATCATAGTTACTCCCACCGAAAAATCATAGTTACTCCCACCGAAGAATCATAGTTACTCCCACCGAAGAATCATAGTTACTCCCCTCCAAAATGCTCTTCACCCTTTTTGCCCTTCTCTTCATTTTTGGTTTCTTTTTCGTTCTTTTCCGTCCTTTTTCGTCCCTTTTATCCTTTTTCGTCCTTTTTCGCCACAGTAGTCATATCCGTTTTCATTTCTTCGATTACTTCAATGGTTTTCCCAGAATCGTCCTTTGAAATATTCAAAAATATGCAAAATGACCTCAATTTCCCATCAATTTTTAACAAAATTTTCGAAATTTCACTTAATACATTTTCTTGCACATTTCGGGCCGCAGAAGCCATATCCGTTTTCATTTCTTCGATAACTCCAATGGTTTTCCCAGAATCGTCCTTTGAAATGTTCAAAATTATGCAGAATGACCTCAATTTTCTACCAATTTTCAACAAAATTTTCGAAATTTCACTTAATACATTTTCTTGTAGATTTCGGGCCGCAGAATTCAAATCCGCTTTCACCGCTTCGATAACTACCTTATTTTATCGAGAATCGTCCTTTGAAGTACATAGTCATAGTTACTTCCCCCCAGACAAATTTGCATTTTTCTCGCTTAATTGAAGAGATCCGGCAAAAGCGAATATGGAATCGTAATCCTGAGGAAATTCCGCGTCATATGATACCCCACCGAAGAATCATAGTTACTCCCACCGAAGAATCATAGTTACTCCAACCGAAGAACCATAGTTACTCCCACGGAAGAATCATAGTTACTCCATCGGAAGAATCATTTTTACTCCCACCGAAAAATCATAGTTACTCCAACCGAAGAATCATAGTTACTCCCACCGAAGAATCATAGTTACTCCCACCGAAGAATCATAGTAACTCCCACCGAAGAATCATAGTTACTCCCACCGAAGGATCATAGTTACTCCCACCGAAGAATCATAGTTACTCCCACCGAAGAATCATAGTTACTCCCACCGAAGAATCATAGTTACTCCCACCGAAGAATCATAGTTATTCCTACCGAAGGATCATAGTTACACCCACCGAAGAATCATAGTTACTCCCACCGAAGAATCATAGTTACTCCCACCGAAGAATCATAGTTACTCCCACCGAAGAATCATAGTCACTCCTACCGAAGAATCATTGTTACTCCCACCGAAGAATCATAGTTATTCCCACCGAAGAATCATAGTTACTCCCACCGAGGAATCATAGTTACTCCCACCGAGGAATCATAGTTACTCCCACCGAAAAATCATAGTTACTCCCACCGAAGAATCATAGTTACTCCCACCGAAGAATCATAGTTACTCCCCTCCAAAATGCTCTTCACCCTTTTTGCCCTTCTCTTCATTTTTGGTTTCTTTTTCGTTCTTTTCCGTCCTTTTTCGTCCCTTTTATCCTTTTTCGTCCTTTTTCGCCACAGTAGTCATATCCGTTTTCATTTCTTCGATTACTTCAATGGTTTTCCCAGAATCGTCTTTTGAAATATTCAAAAATATGCAAAATGACCTCAATTTCCCATCAATTTTTAACAAAATTTTCGAAATTTCACTTAATACATTTTCTTGCACATTTCGGGCCGCAGAAGCCATATCCGTTTTCATTTCTTCGATAACTCCAATGGTTTTCCCAGAATCGTCCTTTGAAATGTTCAAAAATATGCAGAATGACCTCAATTTTCTACCAATTTTCAACAAAATTTTCGAAATTTCACTTAATACATTTTCTTGTAGATTTCGGGCCGCAGAATTCAAATCCGCTTTCACCTCTTCGATAACTACCTTGGTTTATCGAGAATCGTCCTTTGAAGTACATAGTCATAGTTACTTCCCCCCAGACAAATTTGCATTTTTCTCGCTTAAGTGAAGAGATCCGGCAAAAGCGAATATGGAATCGTATTCCTGAGGAAATTCCGCGTCATATGATACCCCACCGAAGAATCATAGTTACTCCCACCGAAGAATCATAGTTACTCCAACCGAAGAACCATAGTTACTCCCACGGAAGAATCATAGTTACTCCATCGGAAGAATCATTGTTACTCCCACCGAAAAATCATAGTTACTCCCACCGAAGAATCATAGTTACTCCCACCGAAGAATCATAGTTACTCCCACCGAAGAATCATAGTAACTCCCACCGAAGAATCATAGTTACTCCCACCGAAGGATCATAGTTACTCCCACCGAAGGATCATAGTTACTTACACCGAAGAATCATAGTTACTCCCACCGAAGAATCATAGTTACTCCAACCGAAGAATCATAGTTATTCCTACCGAAGGATCATAGTTACTCCCACCGAAGAATCATAATTACTCCCACCGAAGAATCATAGTTACTCCCACCGAAGAATCATAGTTACTCCCACCGAAGAATCATAGTTACTCCCACCGAAGAATCATATTTACTCCCACCGAAGAATCATAGTTACTCCCACCGAAGAATCATAGTTACTCCCACCGAAGAATCATAGTTACTCCCACCGAAGAATCATAGTTACTCCCACCGAAGAATCATAGTTACTCCCACCGAAGAATCATAGTTACTCCCACCGAAGAATCATAGTTACTCCCACCGAAGAATCAAAGTTACTCCCACCGAAGAATCATAGTTACTACAACAGAAGAATCATAGTTACTCCAACAGAAGAATCATAGTTACTCCAACAGAAGAATCATAGTTACTCCCACCGAAGAATCATATTTACTCCCACCGAAGAATCATATTTACTCCCACCGAAGAATCATAGTTACTCCCACCGAAGAATCATAGTTACTCCCACCGAAGAATCATAGTTACTCCCACCGAAGAATCATAGTTACTCCCACCGAAGAATCATAGTTACTCCCACCGAAGAATCATAGTTACTCCCACCGAAGAATCATAGTTACTCCAACAGAAGAATCATAGTTACTCCAACAGAAGAATCATAGTTACTCCCACCGAAGAATCATATTTACTCCCACCGAAGAATCATATTTACTCCCACCGAAGAATCATAGTTACTCCCACCGAAGAATCATAGTTACTCCCACCGAAGAATCATAGTTACTCCCACCGAAGAATCATAGTTACTCCCACCGAAGAATCATAGTTACTCCCACCGAAGAATCATAGTTACTCCCACCGAAGAATCATAGTTACTCCCACCGAAGAATCATGGTTACTCCCACCGAAGAATCATAGTTACTCCCACCGAAGAATCATCGTTACTCCCACCGAAGAATCATAGTTACTCCCACCGAAGAATCATAGTTACTCCCACCGAAGAATCATAGTTACTCCAACCGAAGAACCATAGTTACTCCTACGGAAGAATCATAGTTACTCCCACGGAAGAATCATTGTTACTCCCACCGAAGAATCATAGTTACTCCCACCGAAGAATCATAGTTACTCCCACCGAAGAATCATAGTTACTCCCACCGAAGAATCATAGTTACTCCCACCGAAGAATCATAGTTACTCCAACCGAAGAATCATAGTTACTCCAACCGAAGAATCATAGTTACTCCAACCGAAGAATCATGGTTACTCCCACCGAAGAATCATAGTTACTCCCACCGAAGAATCATAGTTACTCCCACCGAAGAATCATAGTTACTCCAACCGAAGAACCATAGTTACTCCTACGGAAGGATCATAGTTACTCCCACGGAAGAATCATTGTTACTCCCACCGAAGAATCATAGTTACTCCCACCGAAGGATCATAGTTACTCCCACCGAAGAATCATAGTTACTCCCACCGAAGAATCATAGTTACTCCCACCGAAGAATCATAGTTACTCCCACGGAAGAATCATAGTTACTCCCCTCCAAAATTCTCTTTACCCTTTTTGCCCTTCTCTTCATTTTTGGTTTCTTTTTCGTTCTTTTCCGTCCTTTTTCGTCCCTTTTATCCTTTTTCGTCCTTCTTCGTCCTTTCTCGCCGTTTTATGTCCTCTTTCGACTTTTTTCGTCCTCTTTCGTCCATCTTCGTCCTTTTTCGTTCTCAGTATCCTTTTTCGTCCTTTTTCGCCACAGTAGTCATATCCGTTTTCATTTCTTCGATAACTTCAATGGTGTTCCCAGAATTGTCCTTTGAATTATTCAAAAATATGCAAAATGACCTCAATTTCCCATCAATTTTTAACAAAATTTTCGAAATTTCACTTAATAGATTTTCTTGCACATTTCGGGCCGCAGAAGCCATATCCGTTTTCATTTCTTCGATAACTCCAATGGTTTTCCCAGAATCGTCCTTTCAAATGTTCAAAAATATGCAAAATGACCTCAATTTTCTACCAATTTTCAAGAAAATTTTCGAAATTTCACTTAATACATTTTCTTGTAGATTTCGGGCCGCAGAAGTCAAATCCGCTTTCACCTCTTCGATAACTACTTTGGTTTATCGAGAATCGTCCTTTGAAGTACATAGTCATAGTTACTTCCCCCCAGACAAATTTGCATTTTTCTCGCTTAATTGAAGAGATCCGGCAAAAGCGAATATGGAATCGTAATCCTGAGGAAATTCCGCGTCATATGATACCCCACCGAAGAATCATAGTTACTCCCACCGAAGAATCATAGTCACTCCCACCGAAGAATCATAGTTACTCCCACCGAAGAATCATAGTTACTCCAACCGAAGAATCACTGTTGCTCCCACCGAAGTATCATAGTTACTCCCACGGAAGAATCATGGTTACTCCCACCGAAGAATCATAGTTACTCCCACCGAAGAATCATAGTTACTCCCACCGAAGAATCATAGTTACTCCCACCGACGAATCACAGTTACTCCCACCGAAGAATCATAGTTACTCCCACCGAAGAATCATAGTTACTCCCACCGAAGAATCATAGTTACTCCCACCGAAGAATCATAGTTACTCCCACCGAAGAATCATAGTTACTCCCACCGAAGAATCATAGTTACTCCCACCGAAGAATCAAAGTTACTCCCACCGAAGAATCATAGTTACTCCCACCGAAGAATCATAGTTACTCCCACCGAAGAATCATCGTTACTCCCACCGAAGAATCATAGTTACTCCCACCGAAGAATCATAGTTACTCCCACCGAAGAATCATAGTTACTCCCACCGAAGAATCATAGTTACTCCCACCGAAGAATCATAGTTATTCCCACCGAAGAATCATAGTTGCTCCTACCGAAGAATCATAGTTACTCCCACCGAAGAATCATGGTTACTCCCACCGAAGAATCATAGTTTCTCCCACAGAAGAATCATAGTTACTCCCACCGAAGAATCAAAGTTACTCCCACCGAAGAATCATGGTAACTAACACCGAAGAATCATAGTTACTCCCAACGAAAAATCATAGTTACTCCCACCGAAGAATCATAGTTAATCCCACCGAAGAATCATAGTTACTCCCACCGAAGAATCATAGTTACTCCCACCGAAGAATCATAGTTACTCCCACCGAAGAATCATAGTTACTCCCACCGAAGAATCTTAGTTACTCCCACGGAAGAATCATTGTTACTCCCACCGAAGAATCATAGTTACTCCCACCGAAGAATCATAGTTACTCCCACCGAAGAATCATAGTTACTCCCACCGAAGAATCATAGTTACTCCCACCGAAGAATCATAGTTAATCCCACCGAAGAATCATAGTTACTCCCACCGAAGAATTATAGTCACTCCCACCGAAGAATCATAGTTACTCCAACCGAAGAACCATAGTTACTCCTACGGAAGAATCATAGTTACTCCCACCGAAGAATCATAGTTACTCCCACCGAAGAATCATAGTTACTCCCACCGAAGAATCATAGTTACTCCCACCGAAGAATCATAGTTACTCCAACCGAAGAACCATAGTTACTCCTACGGAAGAATCATAGTTACTCCCACCGAAGAATCATAGTTACTCCCACCGAAGAATCGTAGTTACTCCAACAGAAGAATCATAGTTACTCCCACCGAAGAATCATAGTTACTCCCACGGAAGAATCATATTTACTCCCACCGAAAAATCATAGTTACTCCCACCGAAGAATCATAGTTACTCCCACCGAAGAATCATAGTTACTCTCACCGAAGAATCATAGTTACTCCCACCGAAGAATCATAGTTACTCCCAACGAAGAATCATAGTTACTCCCACCGAAGAGTCATAGTTACTCCCACCGAAGAATCATAGTTACTCCCACCGAAGAATCATGGTTACTCCCACCGAAGAATCATAGTTACTCCCACCGAAGAATCATAGTTACTCCCACCGAAGAATCATAGTTACTCCCACCGAAGAATCATAGTTACTCCCACCGAAGAATCATAGTTACTCCCACCGAAGAATCATAGTTACTCCAACCGAAGAACCATCGTTACTCCTACATAAGAATCATAGTTACTCCCACGGAAGAATCATTGTTACTCCCACCGAAGAATCATAGTTACTCCCACCGAAGAATCATAGTTACTCCCACCGAAGAATCATAGTTACTCCCACCGAAGAATCATAGTTACTCCCACCGAAGAATCATAGTTACTCCAACCGAAGAATCATAGTTACTCCAACCGAAGAATCATAGTTACTCCCACGGAAGAATCATAGTTACTCCCACCGAAGAATCATAGTTACTCCCACCGAAGAGTCATAGTTACTCCCACCGAAGAATCATAGTTACTCCCACCGAAGAATCATAGTTACTCCCACCGAAGAATCATAGTTACTCCCACCGAAGAATCATAGTTACTCCCACCGAAGAATCATGGTTACTCCCACCGAAGAATCATAGTTACTCCCACCGAAGAATCATAGTTACTCCCACCGAAGAATCATAGTTACTCCCACCGAAGAATCATAGTTACTCCCACCGAAGAATCATAGTTACTCCAACCGAAGAACCATAGTTACTCCTACGGAAGGATCATAGTTACTCCCACGGAAGAATCATTGTTACTCCCACCGAAGAATCATAGTTACTCCCACCGAAGAATCATAGTTACTCCCACCGAAGAATCATAGTTACTCCCACCGAAGAATCATAGTTACTCCCACCGAAGAATCATAGTTACTCCCACGGAAGAATCATAGTTACTCCCCTCCAAAATTCTCTTTACCCTTTTTGCCCTTCTCTTCATTTTTGGTTTCTTTTTCGTTCTTTTCCGTCCTTTTTCGTCCCTTTTATCCTTTTTCGTCCTTCTTCGTCCTTTCTCGCCGTTTTATGTCCTCTTTCGACTTTTTTCGTCCTCTTTCGTCCATCTTCGTCCTTTTTCGTTCTCAGTATCCTTTTTCGTCCTTTTTCGCCACAGTAGTCATATCCGTTTTCATTTCTTCGATAACTTCAATGGTGTTCCCAGAATTGTCCTTTGAATTATTCAAAAATATGCAAAATGACCTCAATTTCCCATCAATTTTTAACAAAATTTTCGAAATTTCACTTAATAGATTTTCTTGCACATTTCGGGCCGCAGAAGCCATATCCGTTTTCATTTCTTCGATAACTCCAATGGTTTTCCCAGAATCGTCCTTTCAAATGTTCAAAAATATGCAAAATGACCTCAATTTTCTACCAATTTTCAAGAAAATTTTCGAAATTTCACTTAATACATTTTCTTGTAGATTTCGGGCCGCAGAAGTCAAATCCGCTTTCACCTCTTCGATAACTACTTTGGTTTATCGAGAATCGTCCTTTGAAGTACATAGTCATAGTTACTTCCCCCCAGACAAATTTGCATTTTTCTCTCTTAATTGAAGAGATCCGGCAAAAGCGAATATGGAATCGTAATCCTGAGGAAATTCCGCGTCATATGATACCCCACCGAAGAATCATAGTTACTCCCACCGAAGAATCATAGTCACTCCCACCGAAGAATCATAGTTACTCCCACCGAAGAATCATAGTTACTCCAACCGAAGAATCACTGTTGCTCCCACCGAAGTATCATAGTTACTCCCACGGAAGAATCATGGTTACTCCCACCGAAGAATCATAGTTACTCCCACCGAAGAATCATAGTTACTCCCACCGAAGAATCATAGTTACTCCCACCGACGAATCACAGTTACTCCCACCGAAGAATCATAGTTACTCCCACCGAAGAATCATAGTTACTCCCACCGAAGAATCATAGTTACTCCCACCGAAGAATCATAGATACTCCCACCGAAGAATCATAGTTACTCCCACCGAAGAATCATAGTTACTCCCACCGAAGAATCATAGTTACTCCCACCGAAGAATCATAGTTACTCCCACCGAAGAATCATAGTTACTCCCACCGAAGAATCATAGTTACTCCCACCGAAGAATCATAGTTACTCCCACCGAAGAATCATAGTTACTCCCACCGAAGAATCATAGTTACTCCCACCGAAGAATCATAGTTACTCCCACCGAAGAATCATAGTTATTCCCACCGAAGAATCATAGTTACTCCCCTCCAAAATTCTCTTTACCCTTTTTGCCCTTCTCTTCATTTTTGGTTTCTTTTTCGTTCTTTTCCGTCCTTTTTCGTCCCTTTTATCCTTTCTCGTCCTTCTTCGTCCTTTCTCGCCGTTTTATGTCCTTTTTCGACTTTTTTCGTCCAATTTCGTCCATCTTCGTCCTTTTTCGTTCTTAGTATCCTTTTTCGTCCTTTTTCGCCACAGTCGTCATATCCGTTTTCATTTCTTCGATAACTCCAATGGTTTTCCCAGAATCGTCCTTTGAAATGTTCAAAAATATGCAAAATGACCTCAATTTTCTACCAATTTTCAACAAAATTTTCGAAATTTCACTTAATACATTTTCTTGTAGATTTCGGGCCGTAGAAGTCAAATCCGCTTTCACCTCTTCGATAACTACCTTGGTTTATCGAGAATCGTCCATTGAAGTACATAGTCATAGTTACTTCCCCCCAGACAAATTTGCATTTTTCTCGCTTAATTGAAGAGATCCGGCAAAAGCGAATATGGAATCGTAATCCTGAGGAAATTCCGCGTCATATGATACCCCACCGAAGAATCATAGTTACTCCCACCGAAGAATCATAGTTACTCCCACCGAAGAATCATAGTTACTCCCACCGAAGAATCATAGTTACTCCCACCGAAGAATCACAGTTACTCCCTCCGAAGAATCATAGTTACTCCCACCGAAAAATCATAGTTACTCCCACCGAAGGATCATAGTTACTCCCACCGAAGAATCATAGTTACTCCCACCGAAGAATCATAGTTACTCCCACCGAAGAATCATAGTTACTCCCACCGAAGAGTCATAGTTACTCACACCGAAGAATCATAGTTACTCCCACCGAAGAATCATAGTCACTCCCACCGAAGAATCATAGTTACCCCCACTGAAGAATCATAGTTACTCCCACCGAAGAATCATAGTCACTCCCACCGAAGAATCATAGTCACTCCCACTGAAGAATCATAGTCACTCCCACCGAAGAATCATAGTTACTCCCACTGAAGAATCATAGTTACTCCCACCGAAGAATCATAGTTACTCCCACCGAAGAATCATAGTCACTCCCACTGAAGAATCATAGTCACTCCCACCGAAGAATCATAGTTACTCCCACTGAAGAATCATAGTTACTCCCACCGAAGAATCATACTTACTCCCACCGAAGAATCATAGTTACTCCCACCGAAGGATCATAGTTACTCCCACCGAAGAATCATAGTTACTCCCACCGAAGAATCATAGTTACTCCCACCGAAGAATCATAGTTACTCCCACCGACGATTCATAGTTACTCCCACCGAAGAATCATTGTTACTCCCACCGAAGAATCATAGTTACTCCCACCGAAGAATCATAGTTACTCCCACCGAAGAATCATAGTTACTCCCACCGAAGAATCATAGTTACTCCCACCGAAGAATCATAGTTACTCCCACTGAAGAATCATGGTTACTCCCACCGAAGAATCATAGTTACTCCCACCGAAGAATCATAGTTACTCCCACCGAAGAATCATAGTTACTCCCACCGAAGAATCATAGTTACTCCCACCGAAGAATCATAGTTACTCCCACCGAAGAATCATAGTTACTCCCACCGAAGAATCATGGTTACTCCCACCGACGATTCATAGTTACTCCCACCGAAGAATCATTGTTACTCCCACCGAAGAATCATAGTTACTCCCACCGAAGAATCATAGTTACTCCCACCGAAGAATCATAGTTACTCCCACCGAAGAATCATAGTTACTCCCACCGAAGAATCATAGTTACTCCCACCGACGATTCATAGTTACTCCCACCGAAGAATCATTGTTACTCCCACCGAAGAATCATAGTTACTCAAACCGAAGAGTCATAGTTACTCCCACCGAAGAATCATAGTTACTCCCACCGAAGAATCATAGTTACTCCCACCGAAGAATCATAGTTACTCCAACCGAAGAACCATAGTTACTCCCACCGAAGAATCATAGTTACTCCCACCGAAGAATAATAGTTACTCCCACTGACGATTCATAGTTACTCCCACCGAAGAATCATTGTTACTCCCACCGAAGAATCATAGTTACTCCCACCGAAGAATCATAGTTACTCCCACCGAAGAATCATAGTTACCCCCACCGAAGATTCATAGTTACTCCAACCGAAGAATCATAGTTACTCCCACCGAAGAATCATAGTTACTCCCACCGAATAATCATAGTTACTCCCACCGAAGAATCATAGTTACTCCCACCGAAGAATCATAGTTACTCCCACCGACGATTCATAGTTACTCCCACCGAAGAATCATAGTTGCTCCCACCGAAGAATCATAGTTACTCCCACCGAAGAATCATAGTTACTCCCACCGAAGAATCATAGTTACTCCCACCGAAGAATCATGGTTACTCCCACCGAAGAATCATAGTTACTCCCACCGAAGAATCATAGTTACTCCCACCGAAGAATCATAGTTACTCCCACCGAAGAATCATAGTTACTCCCACCGAAGAATCATAGTTACTCCAACCGAAGAACCATAGTTACTCCTACGGAAGGATCATAGTTACTCCCACGGAAGAATCATTGTTACTCCCACCGAAGAATCATAGTTACTCCCACCGAAGAATCATAGTTACTCCCACCGAAGAATCATAGTTACTCCCACCGAAGAATCATAGTTACTCCCACCGAAGAATCATAGTTACTCCCACGGAAGAATCATAGTTACTCCCCTCCAAAATTCTCTTTACCCTTTTTGCCCTTCTCTTCATTTTTGGTTTCTTTTTCGTTCTTTTCCGTCCTTTTTCGTCCCTTTTATCCTTTTTCGTCCTTCTTCGTCCTTTCTCGCCGTTTTATGTCCTCTTTCGACTTTTTTCGTCCTCTTTCGTCCATCTTCGTCCTTTTTCGTTCTCAGTATCCTTTTTCGTCCTTTTTCGCCACAGTAGTCATATCCGTTTTCATTTCTTCGATAACTTCAATGGTGTTCCCAGAATTGTCCTTTGAATTATTCAAAAATATGCAAAATGACCTCAATTTCCCATCAATTTTTAACAAAATTTTCGAAATTTCACTTAATAGATTTTCTTGCACATTTCGGGCCGCAGAAGCCATATCCGTTTTCATTTCTTCGATAACTCCAATGGTTTTCCCAGAATCGTCCTTTCAAATGTTCAAAAATATGCAAAATGACCTCAATTTTCTACCAATTTTCAAGAAAATTTTCGAAATTTCACTTAATACATTTTCTTGTAGATTTCGGGCCGCAGAAGTCAAATCCGCTTTCACCTCTTCGATAACTACTTTGGTTTATCGAGAATCGTCCTTTGAAGTACATAGTCATAGTTACTTCCCCCCAGACAAATTTGCATTTTTCTCTCTTAATTGAAGAGATCCGGCAAAAGCGAATATGGAATCGTAATCCTGAGGAAATTCCGCGTCATATGATACCCCACCGAAGAATCATAGTTACTCCCACCGAAGAATCATAGTCACTCCCACCGAAGAATCATAGTTACTCCCACCGAAGAATCATAGTTACTCCAACCGAAGAATCACTGTTGCTCCCACCGAAGTATCATAGTTACTCCCACGGAAGAATCATGGTTACTCCCACCGAAGAATCATAGTTACTCCCACCGAAGAATCATAGTTACTCCCACCGAAGAATCATAGTTACTCCCACCGACGAATCACAGTTACTCCCACCGAAGAATCATAGTTACTCCCACCGAAGAATCATAGTTACTCCCACCGAAGAATCATAGTTACTCCCACCGAAGAATCATAGATACTCCCACCGAAGAATCATAGTTACTCCCACCGAAGAATCATAGTTACTCCCACCGAAGAATCATAGTTACTCCCACCGAAGAATCATAGTTACTCCCACCGAAGAATCATAGTTACTCCCACCGAAGAATCATAGTTACTCCCACCGAAGAATCATAGTTACTCCCACCGAAGAATCATAGTTACTCCCACCGAAGAATCATAGTTACTCCCACCGAAGAATCATAGTTACTCCCACCGAAGAATCATAGTTATTCCCACCGAAGAATCATAGTTACTCCCCTCCAAAATTCTCTTTACCCTTTTTGCCCTTCTCTTCATTTTTGGTTTCTTTTTCGTTCTTTTCCGTCCTTTTTCGTCCCTTTTATCCTTTCTCGTCCTTCTTCGTCCTTTCTCGCCGTTTTATGTCCTTTTTCGACTTTTTTCGTCCAATTTCGTCCATCTTCGTCCTTTTTCGTTCTTAGTATCCTTTTTCGTCCTTTTTCGCCACAGTCGTCATATCCGTTTTCATTTCTTCGATAACTCCAATGGTTTTCCCAGAATCGTCCTTTGAAATGTTCAAAAATATGCAAAATGACCTCAATTTTCTACCAATTTTCAACAAAATTTTCGAAATTTCACTTAATACATTTTCTTGTAGATTTCGGGCCGTAGAAGTCAAATCCGCTTTCACCTCTTCGATAACTACCTTGGTTTATCGAGAATCGTCCATTGAAGTACATAGTCATAGTTACTTCCCCCCAGACAAATTTGCATTTTTCTCGCTTAATTGAAGAGATCCGGCAAAAGCGAATATGGAATCGTAATCCTGAGGAAATTCCGCGTCATATGATACCCCACCGAAGAATCATAGTTACTCCCACCGAAGAATCATAGTTACTCCCACCGAAGAATCATAGTTACTCCCACCGAAGAATCATAGTTACTCCCACCGAAGAATCACAGTTACTCCCTCCGAAGAATCATAGTTACTCCCACCGAAAAATCATAGTTACTCCCACCGAAGGATCATAGTTACTCCCACCGAAGAATCATAGTTACTCCCACCGAAGAATCATAGTTACTCCCACCGAAGAATCATAGTTACTCCCACCGAAGAGTCATAGTTACTCACACCGAAGAATCATAGTTACTCCCACCGAAGAATCATAGTCACTCCCACCGAAGAATCATAGTTACCCCCACTGAAGAATCATAGTTACTCCCACCGAAGAATCATAGTCACTCCCACCGAAGAATCATAGTCACTCCCACTGAAGAATCATAGTCACTCCCACCGAAGAATCATAGTTACTCCCACTGAAGAATCATAGTTACTCCCACCGAAGAATCATAGTTACTCCCACCGAAGAATCATAGTCACTCCCACTGAAGAATCATAGTCACTCCCACCGAAGAATCATAGTTACTCCCACTGAAGAATCATAGTTACTCCCACCGAAGAATCATACTTACTCCCACCGAAGAATCATAGTTACTCCCACCGAAGGATCATAGTTACTCCCACCGAAGAATCATAGTTACTCCCACCGAAGAATCATAGTTACTCCCACCGAAGAATCATAGTTACTCCCACCGACGATTCATAGTTACTCCCACCGAAGAATCATTGTTACTCCCACCGAAGAATCATAGTTACTCCCACCGAAGAATCATAGTTACTCCCACCGAAGAATCATAGTTACTCCCACCGAAGAATCATAGTTACTCCCACCGAAGAATCATAGTTACTCCCACTGAAGAATCATGGTTACTCCCACCGAAGAATCATAGTTACTCCCACCGAAGAATCATAGTTACTCCCACCGAAGAATCATAGTTACTCCCACCGAAGAATCATAGTTACTCCCACCGAAGAATCATAGTTACTCCCACCGAAGAATCATAGTTACTCCCACCGAAGAATCATGGTTACTCCCACCGACGATTCATAGTTACTCCCACCGAAGAATCATTGTTACTCCCACCGAAGAATCATAGTTACTCCCACCGAAGAATCATAGTTACTCCCACCGAAGAATCATAGTTACTCCCACCGAAGAATCATAGTTACTCCCACCGAAGAATCATAGTTACTCCCACCGACGATTCATAGTTACTCCCACCGAAGAATCATTGTTACTCCCACCGAAGAATCATAGTTACTCAAACCGAAGAGTCATAGTTACTCCCACCGAAGAATCATAGTTACTCCCACCGAAGAATCATAGTTACTCCCACCGAAGAATCATAGTTACTCCAACCGAAGAACCATAGTTACTCCCACCGAAGAATCATAGTTACTCCCACCGAAGAATAATAGTTACTCCCACTGACGATTCATAGTTACTCCCACCGAAGAATCATTGTTACTCCCACCGAAGAATCATAGTTACTCCCACCGAAGAATCATAGTTACTCCCACCGAAGAATCATAGTTACCCCCACCGAAGATTCATAGTTACTCCAACCGAAGAATCATAGTTACTCCCACCGAAGAATCATAGTTACTCCCACCGAATAATCATAGTTACTCCCACCGAAGAATCATAGTTACTCCCACCGAAGAATCATAGTTACTCCCACCGACGATTCATAGTTACTCCCACCGAAGAATCATAGTTGCTCCCACCGAAGAATCATAGTTACTCCCACCGAAGAATCATAGTTACTCCCACCGAAGAATCATAGTTACTCCCACCGAAGAATCATAGTTACTCCCACCGAAGAATCATAGTTACTCCCACCGAAGAATCATAGTTACTCCCACCGAAGAATCATGGTTACTCCCACCGAAGAATCGTGGTTACTCCCACCGAAGAATCGTAGTTACTCCCACCGAAGAATCATAGTTACTCCCACAGAAGAATCATAGTTACTCCCACCGAAGAATCAAAGTTACTCCCACCGAAGAATCATTGTTACTCCCACCGAAGGATCATAGTTACTCCCACCGAAGAATCATAGTTACTCCCACCGAAGAGTCATAGTTACTCCCACCGAAGAATCATAGTTACTCCCACCGAAGAATCATAGTTACTCCCACCGAAGAATCATAGTTACTCCCACCGAAGAATCATAGTTACTCCCACCGAAGAATCATAGTTACTCCCACCGAAGAATCATAGTTACTCCTACCGAAGAATCATAGTTACTCCCACCGAAGAATCATAGTTACTCCCACCGAAGAATCATAGTTACTCCTACCGAAGAATCATAGTTACTCCCACCGAAGAATCATAGTTACTCCCACCGAAGAATCATAGTTACTCCCACCGAAGAATCATAGTTACTCCCACCGAAGAATCATTGTTACTCCCACCGAAGAATCATAGTTACTCCCACCGACGAATCATAGTTACTCCCACCGAAGAATCATAGTTACTCCCACCGAAGAATCATAGTTACTCCCACCGAAGAATCATAGTTACTCCCACCGAATAATCATAGTTACTCCCACCGAAGAATCATAGTTACTCCCACCGAAGAATCATAGTTACTCCCACGGGAGAATCATAGTTACTCCCACGGGAGAATCATAGTTACTCCCACCGAAGAATCATAGTTACTCCCACCGAAGAATCATAGTTACTCCTACCGAAGAATCATTGTTACTCCCACCGAAGGATCATAGTTACTCCCACCGAAGCATCATAGTTACTCCCACCGAAGAATCATAGTTACTCCCACCGAAGAATCATAGTTACTCCCACCGAAGAATCATAGTTACTCCCACCGAAGAATCATAGTTACTCCCACCGAAGAATCATGGTTACTCCCACCGAAGAATCGTGGTTACTCCCACCGAAGAATCGTAGTTACTCCCACCGAAGAATCATAGTTACTCCCACAGAAGAATCATAGTTACTCCCACCGAAGAATCAAAGTTACTCCCACCGAAGAATCATTGTTACTCCCACCGAAGGATCATAGTTACTCCCACCGAAGAATCATTGTTACTCCCACCGAAGAATCATAGTTACTCCCACCGAAGAATCATAGTTACTCCCACCGAAGAATCATGGTTACTCCCACCGAAGAATCGTGGTTACTCCCACCGAAGAATCGTAGTTACTCCCACCGAAGAATCATAGTTACTCCCACAGAAGAATCATAGTTACTCCCACCGAAGAATCATAGTTACTCCCACCGAAGAATCATAGTTACTCCCACCGAAGAATCATAGTTACTCCCACCGAAGAATCATAGTTACTCCCACCGACGAATCATAGTTACTCCCACCGAAGAATCATAGTTACTCCCACCGAAGAATCATAGTTACTCCCACCGAATAATCATAGTTACTCCCACCGAAGAATCATAGTTACTCCCACCGAAGAATCATAGTTACTCCTACCGAAGAATCATAGTTACTCCCACCGAAGAATCATAGTTACTCCCACCGAAGAATCATAGTTACTCCTACCGAAGAATCATAGTTACTCCCACCGAAGAATCATATTTACTCCCACCGAAGAATCATAGTTACTCCCACAGAAGAATCATAGTTACTCCCCTCCAAAATGCTCTTCACCCTTTTTGCCCTTCTCTTCATTTTTGGTTTCTTTTTCGTTCTTTTCCGTCCTTTTTCGTCCCTTTTATCATTTTTCGTCCTTTTTCGCCACAGTAGTCATATCCGTTTTCATTTCTTCGATAACTTCAATGGTTTTCCCAGAATCGTCCTTTGAAATATTCAAAAATATGCAAAATGACCTCAATTTCCCATCAATTTTTAACAAAATTTTCGAAATTTCACTTAATACATTTTCTTGCACATTTCGGGCCGCAGAAGCCATATCCGTTTTCATTTCTTCGATAACTCCAATGGTTTTCCCAGAATCGTCCTTTGAAATGTTCAAAAATATGCAGAATGACCTCAATTTTCTACCAATTTTCAACAAAATTTTCGAAATTTCACTTAATACATTTTCTTGTATATTTCGGGCCGCAGAATTCAAATCCGCTTTCACCTCTTCGATAACTACCTTGGTTTATCGAGAATCGTCCTTTGAAGTACATAGTCATAGTTACTTCCCCAGACAAATTTGCATTTTTCTCGCTTAATTGAAGAGATCCGGCAAAAGCGAATATGGAATCGTAATCCTGAGGAAATTCCGCGTCATATGATACCCCACCGAAGAATCATAGTTACTCCCACCGAAGAATCATAGTTACTCCCACCGAAGAATCATAGTTACTCCCACCGAAGAATCATAGTTACTCCCACCGAAGAATCATAGTTACTCCCACCGAAGAATCATAGTTACTCCCACCGAAGAATCATAGTTACTCCCACCGAAGAATCATAGTTACTCCCACCGAAGAATCATGGTTACTCCCACCGAAGAATCATGGTTACTCCCACCGAAGAATCATAGTTACTCCCACCGAAGAATCATAGTTACTCCCACCGAAGAATCATAGTTACTCCCACCGAAGAATCATAGTTACTCCCACCGAAGAATCATAGTTACTCCCACCGACGGTTCATAGTTACTCCCACCGAAGTATCATTGTTACTCCCACCGAAGAATCATAGTTACTCCCACCGAAGAATCATAGTTACTCCCACCGAAGAATCATAGTTACTCCCACCGAAGAATCATAGTTACTCCCACCGAAGAATCATAGTTACTCCCACCGAAGGATCATAGTTACTCCCACCGAAGAATCATAGTTACTCCCACCGAAGAATCATAGTTACTCCCACCGAAGAATCATAGTTACTCCCACCGACGATTCATAGTTACTCCCACCGAAGAATCATTGTTACTCCCACCGAAGAATCATAGTTACTCCCACCGAAGAATCATAGTTACTCCCACCGAAGAATCATAGTTACTCCCACCGAAGAATCATAGTTACTCCCACCGAAGAATCATAGTTACTCCCACTGAAGAATCATGGTTACTCCCACCGAAGAATCATAGTTACTCCCACCGAAGAATCATAGTTACTCCCACCGAAGAATCATAGTTACTCCCACCGAAGAATCATAGTTACTCCCACCGAAGAATCATAGTTACTCCCACCGAAGAATCATAGTTACTCCCACCGAAGAATCATGGTTACTCCCACCGACGATTCATAGTTACTCCCACCGAAGAATCATTGTTACTCCCACCGAAGAATCATAGTTACTCCCACCGAAGAATCATAGTTACTCCCACCGAAGAATCATAGTTACTCCCACCGAAGAATCATAGTTACTCCCACCGAAGAATCATAGTTACTCCCACCGACGATTCATAGTTACTCCCACCGAAGAATCATTGTTACTCCCACCGAACAATCATAGTTACTCCCACCGAACAATCATAGTTACTCCCACCGAAGAATCATAGTTACTCCCATCGAAGAATCATAGTTACCCCCACCGAAGAATCATAGTTACTCCAACCGAAGAATCATAGTTACTCCCACCGAAGAATCATAGTTACTCCCTCCGAAGAATAATAGTTACTCCCACCGATGATTCATAGTTACGCCCACCGAAGAATCATTGTTACTCCCACCGAAGAATCATAGTTACTCCCACCGAAGAATCATAGTTACTCCCACCGAAGAATCATAGTTACTCCCACCGAAGAATCATAGTTACTCCAACCGAAGAATCATAGTTACTCCCACCGAAGAATCATAGTTACTCCCACCGAATAATCATAGTTACTCCCACCGAAGGATCATAGTTACTCCCACCGAAGAATCATAGTTACTCCCACCGACGATTCATAGTTACTCCCACCGAAGAATCATTGTTACTCCCACCGAAGAATCATAGTTACTCCCACCGAAGAATCATAGTTACTCCCACCGAAGAATCATAGTTACTCCAACCGAAGAATCATATTTACTCCAACCGAAGAATCATAGTTACTCCCACGGAAGAATCTTAGTTACTCCCACCGAAGAATCATAGTTACTCCCACCGAAGAATCATAGTTACTCCCACCGAAGAATCATAGTTACTCCCACCGAAGGATCATAGTTACTCCCACCGACGATTCATAGTTACTCCCACCGAAGAATCATAGTTACTCCCACCGAAGAATCATAGTTACTCCCACCGAAGAATCATAGTTACTCCCACCGAAGAATCATAGTTACTCCCACCGAAGAATCATAGTTACTCCCACCGAAGAATCATAGTTACTCCCACCGAAGAATCATAGTTACTCCCACCGAAGAATCATAGTTACTCCCACCGAAGAATCATAGATACTCCCACCGAAGAATCATAGTTACTCCAACCGAAGGATCATAGTAACTCCCCTCCAAAATTCTCTTTACCCTTTTTGCCCTTCTCTTCGTTTTTGGTTTCTTTTTCGTTCTTTTCCGTCCTTTTTCCTCCCTTTTATCCTTTTTCGTCCTTCTTCGTCCTTTTTCGCCGTTTTATGTCCTTTTTCGACTTTTTTCGTCCTCTTTCGTCCATCTTCGTCCTTTTTCGTTCTTAGTATCCTTTTTCGTCCTTTTTCGCCACAGTAGTCATATCCGTTTTCATTTCTTCGATAACTCCAATGGTTTTCCCAGAATCGTCCTTTGAAATGTTCAAAAATATGCAAAATGACCTCAATTTTCTACCAATTTTCAACAAAATTTTCGAAATTTCACTTAATACATTTTCTTGTAGATTTCGGGCCGCAGAAGTCAAATCCGCTTTCACCTCTTCGATAACTACCTTGGTTTATCGAGAATCGTCCTTTGAAGTACATAGTCATAGTTACTTCCCCCTAGACAAATTTGCATTTTTCTCGCTTAATTGAAGAGATCCGGCAAAAGCGAATATGGAACCGTAATTCTGAGGAAATTTCGCGTCATATGATACCCCACCGAAGAATCATAGTTACTCCCACCGAAGAATCATAGTTACTCCCAACGAAGAATCATAGTTACTCCCACCGAGGAATCATAGTTACTCCCACCGAAGAATCATAGTTACTCCCACCGAAGAATCATAGTTACTCCCACCGAAGAATCATAGTTACTCCCACCGAAGAATCATAGTTACTCCCACCGAAGAATCATAGTTACTCCCACGGAAGAATCATAGTTACTCCCACCGGAGAATCATAGTTACTCCCACCGAAGAATCATAGTTACTCCCACCGAAGAATCATAGTTACTCCCACCGAAGAATCATAGTTACTCCCACCGAAGAATCATAGTTACTCCCACAGAAGAATCATAGTTACTCCCACCGAAGAATGATAGTTACTCCCACCGAAGAATGATAGTTGCTCCCACCGAAGAATCATAGTTACTCCCACCGAAGAATCATAGTTACTCCCACAGAAGAATCATAGTTACTCCCACCGAAGAATCATAGTTACTCCCACCGAAGAATCATAGTTACTCCCACCAAAGAATCATAGTTACTCCCACCGAAGGATCATATTTACTCCCACCGAAGGATCATAGTTACTCCCACCGAAGAATCATAGTTACTCCCACCGAAGAATCATAGTTACTCCCACCGAAGAATCATAGTTACTCCCACGGAAGAATCATAGTTACTCCCGCGGAAGAATCATAGTTACTCCCCTCCAAAATTCTCTTTACCCTTTTTGCCCTTCTCTTCATTTTTGGTTTCTTTTTCGTTCTTTTCCGTCCTTTTTCGTCCCTTTTATCCTTTTTCGTCCTTCTTCGTCCTTTCTCGCCGTTTTATGTCCTTTTTCGACTTTTTTCGTCCTCTTTCGTCCATCTTCGTCCTTTTTCGTTCTTAGTATCTTTTTTCGTCCTTTTTCGCCACAGTTGTCATATCCGTTTTCATTTCTTCGATAACTTCAATGGTTTTCCCAGAATTGTCCTTTGAATTATTCAAAAATATGCAAAATGACCTCAATTTCCCATCAATTTTTAACAAAATTTTCGAAATTTCACTTAATATATTTTCTTGCACATTTCGGGCCGCAGAAGCCATATCCGTTTTCATTTCTTCGATAACTCCAATGGTTTTCCCAGAATCGTCCTTTGAAATGTTCAAAAATATGCAAAATGACCTCAATTTTCTACCAATTTTCAACAAAATTTTCGAAAATTCACTTAATACATTTTCTTGTAGATTTCGGGCCGCAGAAGTCAAATCCGCTTTTACCTTTTCGATAACTACCTTGGTTTATCGAGAATCGTCCTTTGAAGTACATAGTCATAGTTACTTCCCCCCAGACAAATTTGCATTTTTCTCGCTTAATTGAAGAGATCCGGCAAAAGCGAATATGGAATCGTAATCCTGAGGAAATTCCGCGTCATATGATACCCCACCGAAGAATCATAGTTACTCCCACCGAAGAATCATTGTTACTCCCACCGAAGAATCATCGTTACTCCCACCGAAGAATCATAGTTACTCCCACCGAAGAATCATAGTTACTCCCACCGAAGAATCATAGTTACCCCCACCGAAGAATCATAGTTACTCCCACCGAAGAATCATAGTTACTCCCACCGAAGATTCATAGTTACTCCCACCGAAGAATCATAGTTACTCCCACCGAAGAATCATAGTTACTCCCAACGAAGAATCATAGTTACTCCCACCGAAGAATCATAGTTACTCCCACCGAAGAATCATGGTTACTCCCACCGAAGAATCATAGTTACTCCCGCCGAAGAATCATAGTTACTCCCACCGAAGAATCATAGTTACTCCCCTCCAAAATTCTCTTTATCCTTTTTGCCCTTCTCTTCATTTTTGGTTTCTTTTTCGTTCTTTTCCGTCCTTTTTCGTCCCTTTTATCCTTTTTGGTCCTTCTTCGTCCTTTTTCGCCGTTTTATGTCCTTTTTCGACTTTTTTCGTCCTCTTTCGTCCATCTTCGTCCTTTTTCGTTCTTAGTATCCTTTTTCGTCCTTTTTCGCCACAGTAGTCATATCCGTTTTCATTTCTTCGATAACTTCAATGGTTTTCCCAGAATCGGCCTTTGAAATATTCAAAAATATGCAAAATGACCTCAATTTCCCATCAATTTTTAACAAAATTTTCGAAATTTCACTTAATACATTTTCTTGCACATTTTGGGCCGCAGAAGCCATATCCGTTTTCATTTCTTCGATAACTTCAATGGTTTTCCCAGAATCGTCCTTTGAAATATTCAAAAATATGCAAAATGACCTCAATTTCCCATCAATTTTTAACAAAATTTTCGAAATTTCACTTAATACATTTTCTTGCACATTTCGGGCCGCAGAAGCCATATCCGTTTTCATTTCTTCGATAACTTCAATGGTTTTCTCAGAATCGTCCTTTGAAATATTCAAAAATATGCAAAATGACCTCAATTTCCCATCAATTTTTAACAAAATTTTCGAAATTTCACTTAATACATTTTCTTGCACATTTCGGGCCGCAGAAGCCATAACCGTTTTCATTTCTTCGATAACTCCAATGGTTTTCCCAGAATCGTCCTTTGAAATGTTCAAAAATATGCAAAATGACCTCAATTTTCTACCAATTTTAAACAAAATTTTCGAAATTTCACTTAATACATTTTCTTGTAGATTTCGTGCCGCAGAAGTCAAATCCGCTTTCATCTCTTCGATAACTACCTTGGTTTATTGAGAATCGTCCTTTGAAATACATAGTCATAGTTACTTCCCCCCAGACAAATTTGAATTTTTCTCGCTTAATTGAAGAGATCCGGCAAAAGCGAATATGGAATCGTAATCCTGAGGAAATTCCGCGTCATATGATACCCCACCGAAAAATCATAGTTACTCCCACCGAAGAATCATAGTTACTCCCACCGAAGAATCATAGTTACTCCCACCGAAGAATCATAGTTACTTCCACCGAAGAATCATAGTTACTCCCACCGAAGAATCATAGTTACTCCCACCGAAGAATCATAGTTACTCCCACCGAAGAATCATAGTTACTCCCACCGAAGAATCATTGTTACTCCCACCGAAGAATCATAGTTACTCCCAGCGAAGAATCATAGTTACTCCCACCGAAGAATCATAGTTACTCCCACCGAAGAATCATAGTTACTCCCACCGAAGAATCATAGTTACTCCCACCGAAGAATCATAGTTACTCCCACCGAAGAATCATAGTTACTCCCACCGAAGAATCATAGTTACTCCCACCGAAGAATCATAGTTACTCCCACCGAAGAATCATAGTTACTTCCACCGAAGAATCATTGTTACTCTCACCGAAGAATCATATTTACTCCCACCGAAGAATCATAGTTACTCCCACCGAAGAGTCATAGTTACTCCCACCGAAGAATCATAGTTACTCCCACCGAAGAATCATAGTTACTCCCACCGAAGAATCATAGTTAATCCCACCGAAGAATCATAGTTACTCCCACCGAAGAATCATTGTTACTCCCACCGAAGAATCATAGTTACTCCCACCGAAGAATCATAGTTACTCCCACCGAAGAATCATAGTTACTCATACCGAAGAATCATAGTTACCCCCACCGAAGAATCATAGTTACTCCTACCGAAGAATCATAGTTACTCCCACCGAAGAATCATAGTTACTCCCACCGAAGAATCATAGTTACTCCCACCGAAGAATCATAGTTACTCCCACCGAAGAATCATAGTTACTCCCACCGAAGAATCATAGTTACTCCCACCGAAGAATCATGGTTACTCCCACCGAAGAATCATGGTTACTCCCACCGAAGAATCATAGTTACTCCCACCGAAGAATCATAGTTACTCCCACCGAAGAATCATAGTTACTCCCACCGAAGAATCATAGTTACTCCCACCGAAGAATCATAGTTACTCCCACCGACGGTTCATAGTTACTCCCACCGAAGTATCATTGATACTCCCACCGAAGAATCATAGTTACTCCCACCGAAGAATCATAGTTACTCCCACCGAAGAATCATAGTTACTCCCACCGAAGAATCATAGTTACTCCCACCGAAGAATCATAGTTACTCCCACCGAAGGATCATAGTTACTCCCACCGAAGAATCATAGTTACTCCCACCGAAGAATCATAGTTACTCCCACCGAAGAATCATAGTTACTCCCACCGACGATTCATAGTTACTCCCACCGAAGAATCATTGTTACTCCCACCGAAGAATCATAGTTACTCCCACCGAAGAATCATAGTTACTCCCACCGAAGAATCATAGTTACTCCCACCAAAGAATCATAGTTACTCCCACCGAAGTATCATAGTTACTCCCACTGAAGAATCATGGTTAATCCCACCGAAGAATCATAGTTACTCCCACCGAAGAATCATAGTTACTCCCACCGAAGAATCATAGTTACTCCCACCGAAGAATCATAGTTACTCCCACCGAAGAATCATTGTTACTCCCACCGAAGAATCATAGTTACTCCCACCGAAGAATCATGGTTACTCCCACCGACCATTCATAGTTACTCCCACCGAAGAATCATTGTTACTCCCACCGAAGAATCATAGTTACTCCCACCGAAGAATCATAGTTACTCCCACCGAAGAATCATAGTTACTCCCACCGAAGAATCATAGTTACTCCCACCGAAGAATCATAGTTACTCCCACCGACGATTCATAGTTACTCCCACCGAAGAATCATTGTAACTCCCACCGAAGAATCATAGTTACTCAAACCGAAGAGTCATAGTTACTCCCACCGAAGAATCATAGTTACTCCCACCGAAGAATCATAGTTACTCCCACCGAAGAATCATAGTTACTCCAACCGAAGAACCATAGTTACTCCCACCGAAGAATCATAGTTACTCCCACCGAAGAATAATAGTTACTCCCACTGACGATTCATAGTTACTCCCACCGAAGAATCATTGTTACTCCCACCGAAGAATCATAGTTACTCCCACCGAAGAATCATAGTTACTCCCACCGAAGAATCATAGTTACCCCCACCGAAGATTCATAGTTACTCCAACCGAAGAATCATAGTTACTCCCACCGAATAATCATAGTTACTCCCACCGAAGAATCATAGTTACTCCCACCGAAGAATCATAGTTACTCCCACCGACGATTCATAGTTACTCCCACCGAAGAATCATTGTTACTCCCACCGAAGAATCATAGTTACTCCCACCGAAGAATCATAGTTACTCCCACCGAAGAATCATAGTTACTTCCACCGAAGAATCATAGTTACTCCCACCGAAGAATCATAGTTACTCCCACCGAAGAATCATAGTTACTCCCACCGAAGAATCATAGTTACTCCAACCGAAGAATCATATTTACTCCAACCGAAGAATCATAGTTACTCCCACCGAAGAATCATAGTTACTCCCACCGAAGAATCATAGTTACTCCCACCGAAGAATCATAGTTACTCCCACCGAAGAATCATAGTTACTCCAACCGAAGAATCATATTTACTCCAACCGAAGAATCATAGTTACTCCCACCGAAGAATCATAGTTACTCCCACCGAATAATCATAGTTACTCCCACCGAAGAATCATAGTTACTCCCACCGAAGAATCATGGTTACTCCCACCGACGATTCATAGTTACTCCCACCGAAGAATCATTGTTACTCCCACCGAAGAATCATAGTTACTCCAACCGAAGAACCATAGTTACTCCCACCGAAGAATCATAGTTACTCCCACCGAAGAATAATAGTTACTCCCACTGACGATTCATAGTTACTCCCACCGAAGAATCATTGTTACTCCCACCGAAGAATCATAGTTACTCCCACCGAAGAATCATAGTTACTCCCACCGAAGAATCATAGTTACCCCCACCGAAGATTCATAGTTACTCCAACCGAAGAATCATAGTTACTCCCACCGACGGTTCATAGTTACTCCCACCGAAGTATCATTGATACTCCCACCGAAGAATCATAGTTACTCCCACCGAAGTATCATAGTTACTCCCACTGAAGAATCATGGTTAATCCCACCGAAGAATCATAGTTACTCCCACCGAAGAATCATAGTTACTCCCACCGAAGAATCATAGTTACTCCCACCGAAGAATCATAGTTACTCCCACCGAAGAATCATAGTTACCCCCACCGAAGAATCATAGTTACTCCCACCGAAGAATCATAGTTACTCCCACCGAAGAATCATAGTTACTCCCACCGAAGAATCATAGTTACTCCCACCGAAGAATCATGGTTACTCCCACCGAAGAATCATGGTTACTCCCACCGAAGAATCATAGTTACTCCCACCGAAGAATCATAGTTACTCCCACCGAAGAATCATAGTTACTCCCACCGAAGAATCATAGTTACTCCCACCGAAGAATCATAGTTACTCCCACCGACGGTTCATAGTTACTCCCACCGAAGTATCATTGATACTCCCACCGAAGAATCATAGTTACTCCCACCGAAGAATCATAGTTACTCCCACCGAAGAATCATAGTTACTCCCACCGAAGAATCATAGTTACTCCCACCGAAGAATCATAGTTACTCCCACCGAAGGATCATAGTTACTCCCACCGAAGAATCATAGTTACTCCCACCGAAGAATCATAGTTACTCCCACCGAAGAATCATAGTTACTCCCACCGACGATTCATAGTTACTCCCACCGAAGAATCATTGTTACTCCCACCGAAGAATCATAGTTACTCCCACCGAAGAATCATAGTTACTCCCACCGAAGAATCATAGTTACTCCCACCGAAGAATCATAGTTACTCCCACCGAAGTATCATAGTTACTCCCACTGAAGAATCATGGTTAATCCCACCGAAGAATCATAGTTACTCCCACCGAAGAATCATAGTTACTCCCACCGAAGAATCATAGTTACTCCCACCGAAGAATCATAGTTACTCCCACCGAAGAATCATTGTTACTCCCACCGAAGAATCATAGTTACTCCCACCGAAGAATCATGGTTACTCCCACCGACGATTCATAGTTACTCCCACCGAAGAATCATTGTTACTCCCACCGAAGAATCATAGTTACTCCCACCGAAGAATCATAGTTACTCCCACCGAAGAATCATAGTTACTCCCACCGAAGAATCATAGTTACTCCCACCGAAGAATCATAGTTACTCCCACCGACGATTCATAGTTACTCCCACCGAAGAATCATTGTAACTCCCACCGAAGAATCATAGTTACTCAAACCGAAGAGTCATAGTTACTCCCACCGAAGAATCATAGTTACTCCCACCGAAGAATCATAGTTACTCCCACCGAAGAATCATAGTTACTCCAACCGAAGAACCATAGTTACTCCCACCGAAGAATCATAGTTACTCCCACCGAAGAATAATAGTTACTCCCACTGACGATTCATAGTTACTCCCACCGAAGAATCATTGTTACTCCCACCGAAGAATCATAGTTACTCCCACCGAAGAATCATAGTTACTCCCACCGAAGAATCATAGTTACCCCCACCGAAGATTCATAGTTACTCCAACCGAAGAATCATAGTTACTCCCACCGAATAATCATAGTTACTCCCACCGAAGAATCATAGTTACTCCCACCGAAGAATCATAGTTACTCCCACCGACGATTCATAGTTACTCCCACCGAAGAATCATTGTTACTCCCACCGAAGAATCATAGTTACTCCCACCGAAGAATCATAGTTACTCCCACCGAAGAATCATAGTTACTTCCACCGAAGAATCATAGTTACTCCCACCGAAGAATCATAGTTACTCCCACCGAAGAATCATAGTTACTCCCACCGAAGAATCATAGTTACTCCAACCGAAGAATCATATTTACTCCAACCGAAGAATCATAGTTACTCCCACGTAAGAATCTTAGTTACTCCCACCGAAGAATCATAGTTACTCCCACCGAAGAATCATAGTTACTCTCACGGAAGAATCTTAGTTACTCCCACCGAAGAATCATAGTTACTCCCACCGAAGAATCATAGTTACTCCCAATGAAGAATCATAGTTACTCCCACCGAAGGATCATGGTTACTCCCACCGACGATTCATAGTTACTCCCACCGAAGAATCATAGTTACTCCCACCGAAGAATCATAGTTACTCCCACCGAAGAATCATAGTTACTCCCACCGAAGAATCATTGTTACTCCCACCGAACAATCATAGTTACTCCCACCGAACAATCATAGTTACTCCCACCGAAGAATCATAGTTACTCCCATCGAAGAATCATAGTTACCCCCACCGAAAAATCATAGTTACTCCAACCGAAGAATCATAGTTACTCCCACCGAAGAATCATAGTTACTCCCTCCGAAGAATAATAGTTACTCCCACCGATGATTCATAGTTACGCCCACCGAAGAATCATTGTTACTCCCACCGAAGAATCATAGTTACTCCCACCGAAGAATCATAGTTACTCCCACCGAAGAATCATAGTTACTCCCACCGAAGAATCATAGTTACTCCAACCGAAGAATCATAGTTACTCCCACCGAAGAATCATAGTTACTCCCACCGAATAATCATAGTTACTCCCACCGAAGAATCATAGTTACTCCCACCGAAGAATCATAGTTACTCCCACCGACGATTCATAGTTACTCCCACCGAAGAATCATTGTTACTCCCACCGAAGAATCATAGTTACTCCCACCGAAGAATCATAGTTACTCCCACCGAAGAATCATAGTTACTTCCACCGAAGAATCATAGTTACTCCCACCGAAGAATCATAGTTACTCCCACCGAAGAATCATAGTTACTCCCACCGAAGAATCATAGTTACTCCAACCGAAGAATCATATTTACTCCAACCGAAGAATCATAGTTACTCCCACGGAAGAATCTTAGTTACTCCCACCGAAGAATCATAGTTACTCCCACCGAAGAATCATAGTTACTCCCACCGAAGAATCATAGTTACTCCCACCGAAGGATCATAGTTACTCCCACCGACGATTCATAGTTACTCCCACCGAAGAATCATAGTTACTCCCACCGAAGAATCATAGTTACTCCCACCGAAGAATCATAGTTACTCCCACCGAAGAATCATAGTTACTCCCACCGAAGAATCATAGTTACTCCCACCGAAGAATCATAGTTACTCCCACCGAAGAATCATAGTTACTCCCACCGAAGAATCATAGTTACTCCCACCGAAGAATCATAGATACTCCCACCGAAGAATCATAGTTACTCCCACCGAAGGATCATAGTAACTCCCCTCCAAAATTCTCTTTACCCTTTTTGCCCTTCTCTTCGTTTTTGGTTTCTTTTTCGTTCTTTTCCGTCCTTTTTCCTCCCTTTTATCCTTTTTCGTCCTTCTTCGTCCTTTTTCGCCGTTTTATGTCCTTTTTCGACTTTTTTCGTCCTCTTTCGTCCATCTTCGTCCTTTTTCGTTCTTAGTATCCTTTTTCGTCCTTTTTCGCCACAGTAGTCATATCCGTTTTCATTTCTTCGATAACTCCAATGGTTTTCCCAGAATCGTCCTTTGAAATGTTCAAAAATATGCAAAATGACCTCAATTTTCTACCAATTTTCAACAAAATTTTCGAAATTTCACTTAATACATTTTCTTGTAGATTTCGGGCCGCAGAAGTCAAATCCGCTTTCACCTCTTCGATAACTACCTTGGTTTATCGAGAATCGTCCTTTGAAGTACATAGTCATAGTTACTTCCCCCCAGACAAATTTGCATTTTTCTCGCTTAATTGAAGAGATCCGGCAAAAGCGAATATGGAACCGTAATTCTGAGGAAATTTCGCGTCATATGATACCCCACCGAAGAATCATAGTTACTCCCACCGAAGAATCATAGTTACTCCCAACGAAGAATCATAGTTACTCCCACCGAGGAATCATAGTTACTCCCACCGAAGAATCATAGTTACTCCCACCGAAGAATCATAGTTACTCCCACCGAAGAATCATAGTTACTCCCACCGAAGAATCATAGTTACTCCCACCGAAGAATCATAGTTACTCCCACGGAAGAATCATAGTTACTCCCACCGGAGAATCATAGTTACTCCCACCGAAGAATCATAGTTACTCCCACCGAAGAATCATAGTTACTCCCACCGAAGAATCATAGTTACTCCCACCGAAGAAACATAGTTACTCCCACCGAAGAATCATAGTTACTCCCACCGAAGAATCATAGTTACTCCCACCGAAGAATGATAGTTACTCCCACCGAAGAATGATAGTTGCTCCCACCGAAGAATCATAGTTCCTCCCACCGAAGAATCATAGTTACTCCCACAGAAGAATCATAGTTACTCCCACCGAAGAATCATAGTTACTCCCACCGAAGAATCATAGTTACTCCCACCAAAGAATCATAGTTACTCCCACCGAAGAATCATATTTACTCCCACCGAAGGATCATAGTTACTCCCACCGAAGAATCATAGTTACTCCCACCGAAGAATCATAGTTACTCCCACCGAAGAATCATAGTTACTCCCACGGAAGAATCATAGTTACTCCCGCGGAAGAATCATAGTTACTCCCCTCCAAAATTCTCTTTACCCTTTTTGCCCTTCTCTTCATTTTTGGTTTCTTTTTCGTTCTTTTCCGTCCTTTTTCGTCCCTTTTATCCTTTTTCGTCCTTCTTCATCCTTTCTCGCCGTTTTATGTCCTTTTTCGACTTTTTTCGTCCTCTTTCGTCCATCTTCGTCCTTTTTCGTTCTTAGTATCTTTTTTCGTCCTTTTTCGCCACAGTTGTCATATCCGTTTTCATTTCTTCGATAACTTCAATGGTTTTCCCAGAATTGTCCTTTGAATTATTCAAAAATATGCAAAATGACCTCAATTTCCCATCAATTTTTAACAAAATTTTCGAAATTTCACTTAATATATTTTCTTGCACATTTCGGGCCGCAGAAGCCATATCCGTTTTCATTTCTTCGATAACTCCAATGGTTTTCCCAGAATCGTCCTTTGAAATGTTCAAAAATATGCAAAATGACCTCAATTTTCTACCAATTTTCAACAAAATTTTCGAAAATTCACTTAATACATTTTCTTGTAGATTTCGGGCCGCAGAAGTCAAATCCGCTTTTACCTTTTCGATAACTACCTTGGTTTATCGAGAATCGTCCTTTGAAGTACATAGTCATAGTTACTTCCCCCCAGACAAATTTGCATTTTTCTCGCTTAATTGAAGAGATCCGGCAAAAGCGAATATGGAATCGTAATCCTGAGGAAATTCCGCGTCATATGATACCCCACCGAAGAATCATAGTTACTCCCACCGAAGAATCATAGTTACTCCATCGGAAGAATCATTTTTACTCCCACCGAAAAATCATAGTTACTCCAACCGAAGAATCATAGTTACTCCCACCGAAGAATCATAGTTACTCCCACCGAAGAATCATAGTTACTCCCACCGAAGAATCGTAGTTACTCCCACCGAAGAATCATAGTTACTCCCACCGAAGAATCATAGTTACTCCCACCGAAGAATCATAGTTACTCCCACCGAAGAATCATAGTTACTCCCACCGAAGAATCATAGTTACTCCCACGAGAGAATCATAGTTACTCCCACGGGAGAATCATAGTTACTCCCACCGAAGAATCATAGTCACTCCTACCGAAAAATCATTGTTACTCCCACCGAAGAATCATAGTTACTCCCACCGAAGAATCATAGTTACTCCCACCGAAGAATCATAGTTACTCCCACCGAAGAATCATAGTTACTCCCACCGAAGAATCATAGTTACTCCCACCGAAGAATCATAGTTACTCCCACCGAAAAATCATAGTTACTCCCACCGAAGAATCATAGTTACTCCCACCGAAGAATCATAGTTACTCCCCTCCAAAATGCTCTTCACCCTTTTTGCCCTTCTCTTCATTTTTGGTTTCTTTTTCGTTCTTTTCCGTCCTTTTTCGTCCCTTTTATCCTTTTTCGTCCTTTTTCGCCACAGTAGTCATATCCGTTTTCATTTCTTCGATTACTTCAATGGTTTTCCCAGAATCGTCCTTTGAAATATTCAAAAATATGCAAAATGACCTCAATTTCCCATCAATTTTTAACAAAATTTTCGAAATTTCACTTAATACATTTTCTTGCACATTTCGGGCCGCAGAAGCCATATCCGTTTTCATTTCTTCGATAACTCCAATGGTTTTCCCAGAATCGTCCTTTGAAATGTTCAAAATTATGCAAAATGACCTCAATTTTCTACCAATTTTTAACAAAATTTTCGAAATTTCACTTAATACATTTTCTTGTAGATTTCGGGCCGCAGAATTCAAATCCGCTTTCACCGCTTCGATAACTACCTTGGTTTATCGAGAATCGTCCTTTGAAGTACATAGTCATAGTTACTTCCCCCCAGACAAATTTGCATTTTTCTCGCTTAATTGAAGAGATCCGGCAAAAGCGAATATGGAATCGTAATCCTGAGGAAATTCCGCGTCATATGATACCCCACCGAAGAATCATAGTTACTCCCACCGAAGAATCATAGTTACTCCATCGGAAGAATCATTTTTACTCCCACCGAAAAATCATAGTTACTCCAACCGAAGAATCATAGTTACTCCCACCGAAGAATCATAGTTACTCCCACCGAAGAATCATAGTAACTCCCACCGAAGAATCATAGTTACTCCCACCGAAGGATCATAGTTACTCCCACCGAAGAATCATAGTTACTCCCACCGAAGAATCATAGTTACTCCCACCGAAGAATCATAGTTACTCCCACCGAAGAATCATAGTTACTCCCACCGAAGAATCATAGTTACTCCCACCGAAGAATCATAGTCACTCCTACCGAAGAATCATTGTTACTCCCACCGAAGAATCATAGTTATTCCCACCGAAGAATCATAGTTACTCCCACCGAGGAATCATAGTTACTCCCACCGAGGAATCATAGTTACTCCCACCGAAAAATCATAGTTACTCCCACCGAAGAATCATAGTTACTCCCACCGAAGAATCATAGTTACTCCCCTCCAAAATGCTCTTCACCCTTTTTGCCCTTCTCTTCATTTTTGGTTTCTTTTTCGTTCTTTTCCGTCCTTTTTCGTCCCTTTTATTCTTTTTCGTCCTTTTTCGCCACAGTAGTCATATCCGTTTTCATTTCTTCGATTACTTCAATGGTTTTCCCAGAATCGTCCTTTGAAATATTCAAAAATATGCAAAATGACCTCAATTTCCCATCAATTTTTAACAAAATTTTCGAAATTTCACTTAATACATTTTCTTGCACATTTCGGGCCGCAGAAGCCATATCCGTTTTCATTTCTTCGATAACTCCAATGGTTTTCCCAGAATCGTCCTTTGAAATGTTCAAAAATATGCAGAATGACCTCAATTTTCTACCAATTTTCAACAAAATTTTCGAAATTTCACTTAATACATTTTCTTGTAGATTTCGGGCCGCAGAATTCAAATCCGCTTTCACCTCTTCGATAACTACCTTGGTTTATCGAGAATCGTCCTTTGAAGTACATAGTCATAGTTACTTCCCCCCAGACAAATTTGCATTTTTCTCGCTTAATTGAAGAGATCCGGCAAAAGCGAATATGGAATCGTATTCCTGAGGAAATTCCGCGTCATATGATACCCCACCGAAGAATCATAGTTACTCCCACCGAAGAATCATAGTTACTCCAACCGAAGAACCATAGTTACTCCCACGGAAGAATCATAGTTACTCCATCGGAAGAATCATTGTTACTCCCACCGAAAAATCATAGTTACTCCCACCGAAGAATCATAGTTACTCCCACCGAAGAATCATAGTTACTCCCACCGAAGAATCATAGTAACTCCCACCGAAGAATCATAGTTACTCCCACCGAAGGATCATAGTTACTCCCACCGAAGGATCATAGTTACTTACACCGAAGAATCATAGTTACTCCCACCGAAGAATCATAGTTACTCCCCTCCAAAATTCTCTTTACCCTTTTTGCCCTTCTCTTCATTTTTGGTTTCTTTTTCGTTCTTTTCCGTCCTTTTTCGTCACTTTTATCCTTTTTCGTCCTTCTTCGTCCTTTTTCGCCGTTTTATGTCCTTTTTCGACTTTTTTCGTCCTCTTTCGTCCATCTTCGTCCTTTCCCGTTCTTAGTATCCTTTTTCGACCTTTTTCGCCACAGTAGTCATATCCGTTTTCATTTCTTCGATAACTTCAATGGTTTTCCCAGAATCGTCCTTTGAAATATTCAAAAATATGCAAAATGACCTCAATTTCCCATCAATTTTTAACAAAATTTTCGAAATTTCACTTAATATATTTTCTTGCACATTTCGGGCCGCAGAAGCCATATCCGTTTTCATTTCTTCAATAACTTCAATGGTTTTCCCAGAATCGTCCTTTGAAATATTCAAAAATATGCAAAATGACCTCAATTTCCCATCAAATTTTTACAAAATTTTCGAAATTTCACTTAATACATTTTCTTGCACATTTCGGGCCGCAGAAGCCATATCCGTTTTCATTTCTTCGATAAATCCAATGGTTTTCCCAGAATCGTCCTTTGAAATGTTCAAAAATATGCAAAATGACCTCAATTTTTTACCAATTTTCAACAAAATTTTCGAAATTTCACTTAATACATTTTCTTGTAGATTTCGGGCCGCAGAAGTCAAATCGGCTTTCACCTCTTCGATAACTACCTTGGTTTATCGAGAATCGTCCTTTGAAATAGATGGTCATAGTTACTTCCCCCCAGACAAATTTGCATTTTTCTCGCTTAACTGAAGAGATCCGGCAAAAGCGAATATGGAATCGTAATCCTGAGGAAATTCCGCGTCATATGATACCCCACCGAAGAATCATAGTTACTCCCACCGAAGAATCATAGTTACTCCCACCGAAGAATCATAGTTACTCCCACCGAAGAATCATGGTTACTCCCACCGAAGAATCATAGTTACTCCCACCGAAGAATCATAGTTACTCCCACCGAAGAATCATAGTTACTCCCACCGAAGAATCATAGTTACTCCCACCGAAGAATCATGGTTACTCCCACCGAAGAATCATAGTTACTCCCACCGAAGAATCATAATTACTCCCACCGAAGAATCATAGTTCCTCCCACCGAAGAATCATAGTTACTCCCACCGAAGAATCATCGTTACTCCCACCGAAGAATCATAGTTACTCCCACCGAAGAATCATAGTTACTCCCACCGAAGAATCATAGTTACTCCTACCGAAGAATCATAGTTACTCCCACCGAAGAATCATAGTTTCTCCCACAGAAAAATCATAGTTACTCCCACCGAAGAATCATAGTTACTCCCACCGAAGAATCATGGTTACCCCCACCGAAGAATCATGGTTACTCCCACCGAAGAATCATAGTTACTCCCACCGAAGAATCATAGTTACTCCCACCGAAGAATCATAGTTACTCCCACCGAAGAATCATCGTTACTCCCACCGAAGAATCATAGTTACTCCCACCGAAGAATCATAGTTACTCCCACCGAAGAATCATAGTTACTCCCCTCCAAAATTCTCTTTACCCTTTTTGCCCTTCTCTTCAGTTTTGGTTTCTTTTTCGTTCTTTTCCGTCCTTTTTCGTCCCTTTTATTCTTTTTCGTCCTTTTTCGCCACAGTAGTCATATCCGTTTTCATTTCTTCGATTACTTCAATGGTTTTCCCAGAATCGTCCTTTGAAATATTCAAAAATATGCAAAATGACCTCAATTTCCCATCAATTTTTAACAAAATTTTCGAAATTTCACTTAATACATTTTCTTGCACATTTCGGGCCGCAGAAGCCATATCCGTTTTCATTTCTTCGATAACTCCAATGGTTTTCCCAGAATCGTCCTTTGAAATGTTCAAAAATATGCAGAATGACCTCAATTTTCTACCAATTTTCAACAAAATTTTCGAAATTTCACTTAATACATTTTCTTGTAGATTTCGGGCCGCAGAATTCAAATCCGCTTTCACCTCTTCGATAACTACCTTGGTTTATCGAGAATCGTCCTTTGAAGTACATAGTCATAGTTACTTCCCCCCAGACAAATGTGCATTTTTCTCGCTTAATTGAAGAGATCCGGCAAAAGCGAATATGGAATCGTATTCCTGAGGAAATTCCGCGTCATATGATACCCCACCGAAGAATCATAGTTACTCCCACCGAAGAATCATAGTTACTCCAACCGAAGAACCATAGTTACTCCCACGGAAGAATCATAGTTACCCCATCGGAAGAATCATTGTTACTCCCACCGAAAAATCATAGTTACTCCCACCGAAGAATCATAGTTACTCCCACCGAAGAATCATAGTTACTCCCACCGAAGAATCATAGTAACTCCCACCGAAGAATCATAGTTACTCCCACCGAAGGATCATAGTTACTCCCACCGAAGGATCATAGTTACTTACACCGAAGAATCATAGTTACTCCCACCGAAGAATCATAGTTACTCCAACCGAAGAATCATAGTTATTCCTACCGAAGGATCATAGTTACTCCCACCGAAGAATCATAATTACTCCCACCGAAGAATCATAGTTACTCCCACCGAAGAATCATAGTTACTCCCACCGAAGAATCATAGTTACTCCCACCGAAGAATCATAGTTGCTCCCACCGAAGAATCATAGTTGCTCCCACCGAAGAATCATAGTTACTCCCACCGAAGAATCATAGTTACTCCCACCGAAGAATCATAGTTACTCCCACCGAAGAATCATAGTTACTCCCACTGAAGAATCATAGTTACTCCCACCGAAGAATCATAGTTACTCCCACCGAAGAATCATAGTTACTCCCACCGAAGAATCATAGTTACTCCCCTCCAAAATTCTCTTTACCCTTTTTGCCCTTCTCTTCATTTTTGGTTTCTTTTTCGTTCTTTTCCGTCCTTTTTCGTCACTTTTATCCTTTTTCGTCCTTCTTCGTCCTTTTTCGCCGTTTTATGTCCTTTTTCGACTTTTTTCGTCCTCTTTCGTCCATCTTCGTCCTTTCCCGTTCTTAGTATCCTTTTTCGACCTTTTTCGCCACAGTAGTCATATCCGTTTTCATTTCTTCGATAACTTCAATGGTTTTCCCAGAATCGTCCTTTGAAATATTCAAAAATATGCAAAATGACCTCAATTTCCCATCAATTTTTAACAAAATTTTCGAAATTTCACTTAATATATTTTCTTGCACATTTCGGGCCGCAGAAGCCATATCCGTTTTCATTTCTTCAATAACTTCAATGGTTTTCCCAGAATCGTCCTTTGAAATATTCAAAAATATGCAAAATGACCTCAATTTCCCATCAAATTTTAACAAAATTTTCGAAATTTCACTTAATACATTTTCTTGCACATTTCGGGCCGCAGAAGCCATATCCGTTTTCATTTCTTCGATAAATCCAATGGTTTTCCCAGAATCGTCCTTTGAAATGTTCAAAAATATGCAAAATGACCTCAATTTTTTACCAATTTTCAACAAAATTTTCGAAATTTCACTTAATACATTTTCTTGTAGATTTCGGGCCGCAGAAGTCAAATCGGCTTTCACCTCTTCGATAACTACCTTGGTTTATCGAGAATCGTCCTTTGAAATAGATGGTCATAGTTACTTCCCCCCAGACAAATTTGCATTTTTCTCGCTTAACTGAAGAGATCCGGCAAAAGCGAATATGGAATCGTAATCCTGAGGAAATTCCGCGTCATATGATACCCCACCGAAGAATCATAGTTACTCCCACCGAAGAATCATAGTTACTCCCACCGAAGAATCATAGTTACTCCCACCGAAGAATCATGGTTACTCCCACCGAAGAATCATAGTTACTCCCACCGAAGAATCATAGTTACTCCCACCGAAGAATCATAGTTACTCCCACCGAAGAATCATAGTTACTCCCACCGAAGAATCATGGTTACTCCCACCGAAGAATCATAGTTACTCCCACCGAAGAATCATAATTACTCCCACCGAAGAATCATAGTTCCTCCCACCGAAGAATCATAGCTACTCCCACCGAAGAATCATCGTTACTCCCACCGAAGAATCATAGTTACTCCCACCGAAGAATCATAGTTACTCCCACCGAAGAATCATAGTTACTCCCACCGAAGAATCATAGTTACTCCCACCGAAGAATCATAGTTTCTCCCACAGAAGAATCATAGTTACTCCCACCGAAGAATCATAGTTACTCCCACCGAAGAATCATGGTTACTCCCACCGAAGAATCATGGTTACTCCCACCGAAGAATCATAGTTACTCCCACCGAAGAATCATAGTTACTCCCACCGAAGAATCATAGTTACTCCCACCGAAGGATCATCGTTACTCCCACCGAAGAATCATAGTTACTCCCACCGAAGAATCATAGTTACTCCCACCGAAGAATCATAGTTACTCCCCTCCAAAATTCTCTTTACCCTTTTTGCCCTTCTCTTCAGTTTTGGTTTCTTTTTCGTTCTTTTCCGTCCTTTTTCGTCCCTTTTATCCTTTTTCGTCCTCTTTCGTCCATCTTCGCCTTTTTTCGTTCTTAGTATCCTTTTTCGTCCTTTTTCGCCACAGTCGTCATATCCGTTTTCATCTCTTCGATAACTCCAATAGTTTTCCCAGAATCGTCCTTTGAAATGTTCAAAAATATGCAAAATGACCTCAATTTTCTACCAATTTTCAAAAAAATATTCGAAATTTCACTTAATACATTTTCTTGTAGATTTCGGGCCGCAGAAGTCAAATCGGCTTTCACCTCTTCGATAA
>NW_026972314.1:0-142119 GCF_036711695.1 Zophobas morio
CTGACCTGACCTGACCTGACCTGACCTGACCTGACCTGACCTGACCTGACCTGACCTGACCTGACCTGACCTGACCTGACCTGACCTGACCTGACCTGACCTGACCTGACCTGACCTGACCTGACCTGACCTGACCTGACCTGACCTGACCTGACCTGACCTGACCTGACCTGACCTGACCTGACCTGACCTGACCTGACCTGACCTGACCTGACCTGACCTGACCTGACCTGACCTGACCTGACCTGACCTGACCTGACCTGACCTGACCTGACCTGACCTGACCTGACCTGACCTGACCTGACCTGACCTGACCTGACCTGACCTGACCTGACCTGACCTGACCTGACCTGACCTGACCTGACCTGACCTGACCTGACCTGACCTGACCTGACCTGACCTGACCTGACCTGACCTGACCTGACCTGACCTGACCTGACCTGACCTGACCTGACCTGACCTGACCTGACCTGACCTGACCTGACCTGACCTGACCTGACCTGACCTGACCTGACCTGACCTGACCTGACCTGACCTGACCTGACCTGACCTGACCTGACCTGACCTGACCTGACCTGACCTGACCTGACCTGACCTGACCTGACCTGACCTGACCTGACCTGACTGACTGACCTGACCTGACCTGACCTGACCTGACCTGACCTGACCTGACCTGACCTGACCTGACCTGACCTGACCTGACCTGACCTGACCTGACCTGACCTGACCTGACCTGACCTGACCTGACCTGACCTGACCTGACCTGACCTGACCTGACCTGACCTGACCTGACCTGACCTGACCTGACCTGACCTGACCTGACCTGACCTGACCTGACCTGACCTGACCTGACCTGACCTGACCTGACCTGACCTGACCTGACCTGACCTGACCTGACCTGACCTGACCTGACCTGACCTGACCTGACCTGACCTGACCTGACCTGACCTGACCTGACCTGACCTGACCTGACCTGACCTGACCTGACCTGACCTGACCTGACCTGACCTGACCTGACTGACCTGACCTGACCTGACCTGACCTGACCTGACCTGACCTGACCTGACCTGACCTGACCTGACCTGACCTGACCTGACCTGACCTGACCTGACCTGACCTGACCTGACCTGACCTGACCTGACCTGACCTGACCTGACCTGACCTGACCTGACCTGACCTGACCTGACCTGACCTGACCTGACCTGACCTGACCTGACCTGACCTGACCTGACCTGACCTGACCTGACCTGACCTGACCTGACCTGACCTGACCTGACCTGACCTGACCTGACCTGACCTGACCTGACCTGACCTGACCTGACCTGACCTGACCTGACCTGACCTGACCTGACCTGACCTGACCTGACCTGACCTGACCTGACCTGACCTGACCTGACCTGACCTGACCTGACCTGACCTGACCTGACCTGACCTGACCTGACCTGACCTGACCTGACCTGACCTGACCTGACCTGACCTGACCTGACCTGACCTGACCTGACCTGACCTGACCTGACCTGACCTGACCTGACCTGACCTGACCTGACCTGACCTGACCTGACCTGACCTGACCTGACCTGACCTGACCTGACCTGACCTGACCTGACCTGACCTGACCTGACCTGACCTGACCTGACCTGACCTGACCTGACCTGACCTGACCTGACCTGACCTGACCTGACCTGACCTGACCTGACCTGACCTGACCTGACCTGACCTGACCTGACCTGACCTGACCTGACCTGACCTGACCTGACCTGACCTGACCTGACCTGACCTGACCTGACCTGACCTGACCTGACCTGACCTGACCTGACCTGACCTGACCTGACCTGACCTGACCTGACCTGACCTGACCTGACCTGACCTGACCTGACCTGACCTGACCTGACCTGACCTGACCTGACCTGACCTGACCTGACCTGACCTGACCTGACCTGACCTGACCTGACCTGACCTGACCTGACCTGACCTGACCTGACCTGACCTGACCTGACCTGACCTGACCTGACCTGACCTGACCTGACCTGACCTGACCTGACCTGACCTGACCTGACTGACTGACCTGACCTGACCTGACCTGACCTGACCTGACCTGACCTGACTGACTGACCTGACCTGACCTGACCTGACCTGACCTGACCTGACCTGACCTGACCTGACCTGACTGACCTGACCTGACCTGACCTGACCTGACCTGACCTGACCTGACCTGACCTGACCTGACCTGACCTGACCTGACCTGACCTGACCTGACCTGACCTGACCTGACCTGACCTGACCTGACCTGACCTGACCTGACCTGACCTGACCTGACCTGACCTGACCTGACCTGACCTGACCTGACCTGACCTGACCTGACCTGACTGACCTGACCTGACCTGACCTGACCTGACCTGACCTGACCTGACCTGACCTGACCTGACCTGACCTGACCTGACCTGACCTGACCTGACCTGACCTGACCTGACCTGACCTGACCTGACCTGACCTGACCTGACCTGACCTGACCTGACCTGACTGACCTGACCTGACCTGACCTGACCTGACCTGACCTGACCTGACCTGACCTGACCTGACCTGACCTGACCTGACCTGACCTGACCTGACCTGACCTGACCTGACCTGACCTGACCTGACCTGACCTGACCTGACCTGACCTGACCTGACCTGACCTGACCTGACCTGACCTGACCTGACCTGACCTGACCTGACCTGACCTGACCTGACCTGACCTGACCTGACCTGACCTGACCTGACCTGACCTGACCTGACCTGACCTGACCTGACCTGACCTGACCTGACCTGACCTGACCTGACCTGACCTGACCTGACCTGACCTGACCTGACCTGACCTGACCTGACCTGACCTGACCTGACCTGACCTGACCTGACCTGACCTGACCTGACCTGACCTGACCTGACCTGACCTGACCTGACCTGACCTGACCTGACCTGACCTGACCTGACCTGACCTGACCTGACCTGACCTGACCTGACCTGACCTGACCTGACCTGACCTGACCTGACCTGACCTGACCTGACCTGACCTGACCTGACCTGACCTGACCTGACCTGACCTGACCTGACTGACCTGACCTGACCTGACCTGACCTGACCTGACCTGACCTGACCTGACCTGACCTGACCTGACCTGACCTGACCTGACCTGACCTGACCTGACCTGACCTGACCTGACCTGACCTGACCTGACCTGACCTGACCTGACCTGACCTGACCTGACCTGACCTGACCTGACCTGACCTGACCTGACCTGACCTGACCTGACCTGACCTGACCTGACCTGACCTGACCTGACCTGACCTGACCTGACCTGACCTGACCTGACCTGACCTGACCTGACCTGACCTGACCTGACCTGACCTGACCTGACCTGACCTGACCTGACCTGACCTGACCTGACCTGACCTGACCTGACCTGACCTGACCTGACCTGACCTGACCTGACCTGACCTGACCTGACCTGACCTGACCTGACCTGACCTGACCTGACCTGACCTGACCTGACCTGACCTGACCTGACCTGACCTGACCTGACCTGACCTGACCTGACCTGACCTGACCTGACCTGACCTGACCTGACCTGACCTGACCTGACCTGACCTGACCTGACCTGACCTGACCTGACCTGACCTGACCTGACCTGACCTGACCTGACCTGACCTGACCTGACCTGACCTGACCTGACCTGACCTGACCTGACCTGACCTGACCTGACTGACCTGACCTGACCTGACCTGACCTGACCTGACCTGACCTGACCTGACCTGACCTGACCTGACCTGACCTGACCTGACCTGACCTGACCTGACCTGACCTGACCTGACCTGACCTGACCTGACCTGACCTGACCTGACCTGACCTGACCTGACCTGACCTGACCTGACCTGACCTGACCTGACCTGACCTGACCTGACCTGACCTGACCTGACCTGACCTGACCTGACCTGACCTGACCTGACCTGACCTGACCTGACCTGACCTGACCTGACCTGACCTGACCTGACCTGACCTGACCTGACCTGACCTGACCTGACCTGACCTGACCTGACCTGACCTGACCTGACCTGACCTGACCTGACCTGACCTGACCTGACCTGACCTGACCTGACCTGACCTGACCTGACCTGACCTGACCTGACCTGACCTGACCTGACCTGACCTGACCTGACCTGACCTGACCTGACCTGACCTGACCTGACCTGACCTGACCTGACCTGACCTGACCTGACCTGACCTGACCTGACCTGACCTGACCTGACCTGACCTGACCTGACCTGACCTGACCTGACCTGACCTGACCTGACCTGACCTGACCTGACCTGACCTGACCTGACCTGACCTGACCTGACCTGACCTGACCTGACCTGACCTGACCTGACCTGACCTGACCTGACCTGACCTGACCTGACCTGACCTGACTGACCTGACCTGACCTGACCTGACCTGACCTGACCTGACCTGACCTGACCTGACCTGACCTGACCTGACTGACCTGACCTGACCTGACCTGACCTGACCTGACCTGACCTGACCTGACCTGACCTGACCTGACCTGACCTGACCTGACCTGACCTGACCTGACCTGACCTGACCTGACCTGACCTGACCTGACCTGACCTGACCTGACCTGACCTGACCTGACCTGACCTGACCTGACCTGACCTGACCTGACCTGACCTGACCTGACCTGACCTGACTGACCTGACCTGACCTGACCTGACCTGACCTGACCTGACCTGACCTGACCTGACCTGACCTGACCTGACCTGACCTGACCTGACCTGACCTGACCTGACCTGACCTGACCTGACCTGACCTGACCTGACCTGACCTGACCTGACCTGACCTGACCTGACCTGACCTGACCTGACCTGACCTGACCTGACCTGACCTGACCTGACCTGACCTGACCTGACCTGACCTGACCTGACCTGACCTGACCTGACCTGACCTGACCTGACCTGACCTGACCTGACCTGACCTGACCTGACCTGACCTGACCTGACCTGACCTGACCTGACCTGACTGACCTGACCTGACCTGACCTGACCTGACCTGACCTGACCTGACCTGACCTGACCTGACCTGACCTGACCTGACCTGACCTGACCTGGACCTGACCTGACCTGACCTGACCTGACCTGACCTGACCTGACCTGACCTGACCTGACCTGACCTGACCTGACCTGACCTGACCTGACCTGACCTGACCTGACCTGACCTGACCTGACCTGACCTGACCTGACCTGACCTGACCTGACCTGACCTGACCTGACCTGACCTGACCTGACCTGACCTGACCTGACCTGACCTGACCTGACCTGACCTGACCTGACCTGACCTGACCTGACCTGACCTGACCTGACCTGACCTGACCTGACCTGACCTGACCTGACCTGACCTGACCTGACCTGACCTGACCTGACCTGACCTGACCTGACCTGACCTGACCTGACCTGACCTGACCTGACCTGACCTGACCTGACCTGACCTGACCTGACCTGACCTGACCTGACCTGACCTGACCTGACCTGACCTGACCTGACCTGACCTGACCTGACCTGACCTGACCTGACCTGACCTGACCTGACCTGACCTGACCTGACCTGACCTGACCTGACCTGACCTGACCTGACCTGACCTGACCTGACCTGACCTGACCTGACCTGACCTGACCTGACCTGACCTGACCTGACCTGACCTGACCTGACCTGACCTGACCTGACCTGACCTGACCTGACCTGACCTGACCTGACCTGACCTGACCTGACCTGACCTGACCTGACCTGACGACTGACCTGACCTGACCTGACCTGACCTGACCTGACCTGACCTGACCTGACCTGACCTGACCTGACCTGACCTGACCTGACCTGACCTGACCTGACCTGACCTGACCTGACCTGACCTGACCTGACCTGACCTGACCTGACCTGACCTGACCTGACCTGACCTGACCTGACCTGACCTGACCTGACCTGACCTGACCTGACCTGACCTGACCTGACCTGACCTGACCTGACCTGACCTGACCTGACCTGACCTGACCTGACCTGACCTGACCTGACCTGACCTGACCTGACCTGACCTGACCTGACCTGACCTGACTGACCTGACCTGACCTGACCTGACCTGACCTGACCTGACCTGACCTGACCTGACCTGACCTGACCTGACCTGACCTGACCTGACCTGACCTGACCTGACCTGACCTGACCTGACCTGACCTGACCTGACCTGACCTGACCTGACCTGACCTGACCTGACCTGACCTGACCTGACCTGACCTGACCTGACCTGACCTGACCTGACCTGACCTGACCTGACCTGACCTGACCTGACCTGACCTGACCTGACCTGACCTGACCTGACCTGACCTGACCTGACCTGACCTGACCTGACCTGACCTGACCTGACCTGACCTGACCTGACCTGACCTGACCTGACCTGACCTGACCTGACCTGACCTGACCTGACCTGACCTGACCTGACCTGACCTGACCTGACCTGACCTGACCTGACCTGACCTGACCTGACCTGACCTGACCTGACCTGACCTGACCTGACCTGACCTGACCTGACCTGACCTGACCTGACCTGACCTGACCTGACCTGACCTGACCTGACCTGACCTGACCTGACCTGACCTGACCTGACCTGACCTGACCTGACCTGACCTGACCTGACCTGACCTGACCTGACCTGACCTGACCTCTGACCTGACCTGACCTGACCTGACCTGACCTGACCTGACCTGACCTGACCTGACCTGACCTGACCTGACCTGACCTGACCTGACCTGACCTGACCTGACCTGACCTGACCTGACCTGACCTGACCTGACCTGACCTGACCTGACCTGACCTGACCTGACCTGACCTGACCTGACCTGACCTGACCTGACCTGACCTGACCTGACCTGACCTGACCTGACCTGACCTGACCTGACCTGACCTGACCTGACCTGACCTGACCTGACCTGACCTGACCTGACCTGACCTGACCTGACCTGACCTGACCTGACCTGACCTGACCTGACCTGACCTGACCTGACCTGACCTGACCTGACCTGACCTGACCTGACCTGACCTGACCTGACCTGACCTGACCTGACCTGACCTGACCTGACCTGACCTGACCTGACCTGACCTGACCTGACCTGACCTGACCTGACCTGACCTGACCTGACCTGACCTGACCTGACCTGACCTGACCTGACCTGACCTGACCTGACCTGACCTGACCTGACCTGACCTGACCTGACCTGACCTGACCTGACCTGACCTGACCTGACCTGACCTGACCTGACCTGACCTGACCTGACCTGACCTGACCTGACCTGACCTGACCTGACCTGACCTGACCTGACCTGACCTGACCTGACCTGACCTGACCTGACCTGACCTGACCTGACCTGACCTGACCTGACCTGACCTGACCTGACCTGACCTGACCTGACCTGACCTGACCTGACCTGACCTGACCTGACCTGACCTGACCTGACCTGACCTGACCTGACCTGACCTGACCTGACCTGACCTGACCTGACCTGACCTGACCTGACCTGACCTGACCTGACCTGACCTGACCTGACCTGACCTGACCTGACCTGACCTGACCTGACCTGACCTGACCTGACCTGACCTGACCTGACCTGACCTGACCTGACCTGACCTGACCTGACCTGACCTGACCTGACCTGACCTGACCTGACCTGACCTGACCTGACCTGACCTGACCTGACCTGACCTGACCTGACCTGACCTGACCTGACCTGACCTGACCTGACCTGACCTGACCTGACCTGACCTGACCTGACCTGACCTGACCTGACCTGACCTGACCTGACCTGACCTGACCTGACCTGACCTGACCTGACCTGACCTGACCTGACCTGACCTGACCTGACCTGACCTGACCTGACCTGACCTTTTTTTTTTTTTTTTTTTTTTTTTTGGGGGGAGGAGGGGAAACCTTCAAAAGGCTCCCCGCGAGAAGATGTCATATTCGCGGGGGAGTGGGGGATTTTTACCGCCCTAAAACCCCTCCCCATTCTTCTGAAGACAGCCAGTACCGTCCTTAGGACATTTCTTTGGCCTGCCTTCGGTCTCACTATTTTTTCCTTTCTATACTTCTTTCTTTCTCTCTTTTTACGTCCATTATGTCATTTATATATTTGTTTATGTCGTTCCAGTTTTTCTCGCTCTTTATCATCATGTTTGTCATGTTTTCTTTCGATATACTATCCTTTATTTTCGTGTTTAGCTCTAGCCTTCTTTCCTTAAATCTTTTACATTCAAATACTGTATGTTCGGGGGTATCCTTTACGTCCTCTTCACAGAACCAGCACAGACCCGTTTCATCTTTTTTTATTCTTTTTCTATATGTATTAAAGGTTCCATGTCCAGTTAACACCATGCTCAGATTGTAGTTTAGCTCTCCATGTCCTCTGTTTATCCAAGGCTCAATGTTGTTTATCAACTCTTTTGTCCAACACCTTTCTTCGTTCCACCTCGCTTGCCAATTTGTTAGTAGGTCTCTTCTGCTCATTTCCTTGCTTTTACCTTTCTCTATGTCTTCCTTTTCTATGGCCAGGAGTTCTAGTGGTGGCAAACCCGCTATTACCAATACTGCACTGTGTCTAACCGTTCTGTATGCCCTGGCTACCCTTATGGCCAGACGTCGGTTTAGCCTTTCCAGTTTTTCTTTGTAGATTTTGGTTTTCCACACTTTCATCCATAAGGGGGCTGCGTACATAATTACCGATTTGGCTACCGTCGCATATATCCTTCTAGTGGTGTCTCCAGGGCCTCCGATATTTGGCATAAGCCTCATTATTGCAACAGCTTTTTTCTCTGCATGACTAACCACATGGTCTACATGAGCTGCCATTCTAAGGTCTTTGTCTATTACTAGTCCGAGGTATTTTATTTTTTTTTGTGTTTTGACGTAAAAATTTTCCGATATCTTTATTTTTAATTCCGGTAGTTTTCTCCTCCCCGACAGTAGAACTGCGTCTGTCTTTTCAAGATTTAATGTTAAGTCCATTTTGTCCAGCTCATTTTTCACTAATTGAATTGCGTCTTTGGCTTTTTCTTGCATTTCTATTTCGCTTTTTGCACACACCACCACCGCGAGATCGTCTGCGAATGCGACCAAACTAGTTCCTTTTGGACATTTTATTTTTAAGATTCTGTCATACAATACATTCCACAATATTGGCCCTAGCACTGAACCTTGGGGGACTCCGCATGTTATTTCCTGTACTCGTCCTCTACTTGTTCTTATTTTCCTGTTTGTCAGATATTTTTGTATCACCTTTATTAAATGACTACCTATTTTTTTGTTGATCAGTTCTTCTACTATAATTTCCCATCTGGCTGAATTGAATGCATTGCTAATGTCTAACGTAACTAGGAGACAAAATCCCCTGTTTTTATATCCCACTTTGTTTGTCTCTTCAGCTCTTTGCATCACATATTTGATTGCGTCTAAAGTTGACCTCCCGCATCTGAATCCGTATTGCTGTTCCGACAGATCCCCGTTTTCGCGTATTTCGTTTTCCAGTCGTGTTTTTATTAGTCTTTCATACAATTTACTAATGTTATTTAAGAGACATATTGGTCTAAATTCCTTATTTTGCATTTCAGGTTTCATGGGTTTCTCTATCAGCACTAGTTTGGCTATTTTCCATTCCGTCGGAAATGCCCCTTTTTGCCATAAGCTGTTTATACAATCCAATAGCAGGTGGTAATTTCCCTCGGCTACCGCTTTTATTATTTCTATTTTTATACCGTCTGGTCCGGGAGCTTTCTTATTTTTACATTTGCTTAATGCCTCCTTAAGTTCTTCTACGGTAAAATTTGGCTGCTGCTCTGTGTATTCGGGTTCATCCCACGTTATCTGTGGCTTTGAAGGAAATAATTTCTTAATTTGTGCTTCTTCAGTCTCTTCATCTGGGATTGGCGTACACTTTCTAAACTTCTTTGTTATGATTTTGTATCCTTTCCCCCATCTATCTTCGTCGATCTCCAGTAATAGACTTTTCCACGCATCACTTTTTGCTTTTCTTATAGCTATTTTAAGATTCAATTTAGCTTTTTTATATGCCACTTCTGCTTGCTTTCTCCTATCTTCAATATTTATGTCCCTTCCTGTTTTTGTCATTTCTCGTCTCTTTTTTATGGTGGTTCTTCTTAGCTCCGCAATTTCTGCATTCCACCAGTAGACTGGTGACCTTCTTTTGCTTTTGTTTGTCTTACTCAGGGAATTATTGCACACTTCTTTTATAGTCTCTCTTAAATATTTCACTTTCTCGTTTAAGTCAGCATTTATTGGAAAATCCCAGTATTCGGCTATTTGTTTTTTTATTTTTTCTAACCCTGCTGTATTTAGTATCCAACTATTAGTTTTTTCCGGTTCTTGGATTCTTTTTGTCTGTTTATTCCTTGTATAGAAGATGTTATTGTGGTTACTTAAGTTCTCGCTGTCTGTATCTACATACCAGTTCGAGATTTCTTTCGCGACCATTTCTGTGGCTAGTGTAATATCAATGACCGACGATCCTCTTTCAGTTTGGAATGTTGGTCTATTGCCAACATTTATTATCCAAAGCCCTGCCTCGGCTATAAATTCTTCTAGTATCTTCCCCCTACTGTCTGTGTATTTAGCTCCCCATGTTTTAGATTTAGCATTTAGATCCCCCGAAATTATCATTTTGTTTGTATTTTTTTTTCCTTTTATGTCTCTCTGTAACTTGTCTAGAAAGCACAAAAATTGTTGATTGCTCTTGTTGGGAGAAAAATAGCACGAGTAATACAGAGTATCTTCTATTCGGACCCACACATAGCCTGGCCCTTTTCCACATTCACTCACATTCGATTTGAAAATATCACAGACTATTATCACAGCATCTTGTTTAGTATCACAGTATATATCACTTGTTCCCAGTGCCTTTATATTTGGCTCTTGGGCTAGCACCAGATCTATATTTTTTTCCTCTATGGTCTTTCTCATAAGTGCCATGGCCATGGCTGATCTGTTTAGATTCACTTGTAGGAACCTATGTTGTGTCACCATTTTGGTGAGCGGTATTTTGTTTATTTGCGCCATTTCAGTTTAGTTTTTGCGGAGCCTCCGCACTTCTCTTAGCTTCCTTTAATGCTATTCTGAAGATCTTACATGCTGAACTACCCGCTGTGTGCCCCTCTTTTTCGCAAAGTGGACATTTTGCCTCGTTGTTACACTGCCCGGCTTGATGCCCTTCTTTCCCACATTTATAGCATGTATTTCTTCTATCTATTTCTTCTAAACATTCACTCGCTGCATGTCCGTAACCCCAGCACCGATAACATCGCGTCATCTGCATACGTTCTTCGATTTTACCTTTTACAATTCCTATCATCACAAATTCTTTCCTGATCAAGGTTTCCGCGCTGTCTTTATCTATCGTTATCGTGATTGTTTGTGTGTTATTTCTCGTTGGTCTCACTTCGCCTACTTTCATCTCTACTTCTCCTCTATCTCCCAATTCTCTCCTGATTGCCTGTTTAACTTCTTCTTTATTAGTTGTTGCGTCTAGGTTTCTTATAAACAGTGTTTTCTTGTTTCTATTTATGTTTGTTATTTGTCTCACGTTTGCCTCTTCAATATTTTCTATAATTGTTTTTCTTATGTTTTGTTCCTTTTCCTGGTCTTTATCTGTTATAATCAGCATTTTACCATCTCTCGTACTCCTCACCGTTCTTATAGCTTTTCTATCTTCCTTTTCCGCCAGTGTGGCTTTTACTTCTTTTAAGAGGGTATTGTAGTCGACTCCTTTTTTTTCGACCACTATCGCGTACGAATTTGTTGCTTTGAACTGTCTCTTTCCGGTTTCTGCTTGAAGACTTTTCGGTACGTACATTTTTATTTTTGTTTGCGTCTCCATGAATATACACTGCATCATCTTTCTCAGTTCTTCTCCTTCTATTTCTGCTATCTTATGTGTCACTATGTTTTCTATTTTTTCTTCCTTCGTGTATTCTCGAACTTTTTCTAATAGATCCCATAGGTCATCCTTTGTATCTATCGTCTTTATTTTAATAATCTTCCGAGTTGTTTCTCTTACTTCGTCCTTGTTCTCTATGTTTCTTGTTTTAACCACATTCTCTATTATTTCAAAGTTATTTCTCATTTCTGTCATTTCTGGATACCTATCCCTGAACATTTTTTGAATACTTCGGTTCATATCCGGGTCTCCCGGTTCTGCTATTACTAGCATGCACTCGCTCTTTGTTTCGCTCAATGGGTTTCCCACTACTACCTCCACGTTTTCGAAAGCATTTTGTTCCCATGCATTATTTTTGATTTTATCGAATTTTTCTGACCTGACCTGACCTGACCTGACCTGACCTGACCTGACCTGACCTGACCTGACCTGACCTGACCTGACCTGACCTGACCTGACCTGACCTGACCTGACCTGACCTGACCTGACCTGACCTGACCTGACCTGACCTGACCTGACCTGACCTGACCTGACCTGACCTGACCTGACCTGACCTGACCTGACCTGACCTGACCTGACCTGACCTGACCTGACCTGACCTGACCTGACCTGACCTGACCTGACCTGACCTGACCTGACCTGACCTGACCTGACCTGACCTGACCTTTTTTTTTTTTTTTTTTTTTTTTTTTTTTTTTTGGGGGGAGGAGGGGAAACCTTCAAAAGGCTCCCCGCGAGAAGATGTCATATTCGCGGGGGAGTGGGGGATTTTTACCGCCCTAAAACCCCTCCCCATTCTTCTGAAGACAGCCAGTACCGTCCTTAGGACATTTCTTTGGCCTGCCTTCGGTCTCACTATTTTTTCCTTTCTATACTTCTTTCTTTCTCTCTTTTTACGTCCATTATGTCATTTATATATTTGTTTATGTCGTTCCAGTTTTTCTCGCTCTTTATCATCATGTTTGTCATGTTTTCTTTCGATATACTATCCTTTATTTTCGTGTTTAGCTCTAGCCTTCTTTCCTTAAATCTTTTACATTCAAATACTGTATGTTCGGGGGTATCCTTTACGTCCTCTTCACAGAACCAGCACAGACCCGTTTCATCTTTTTTTATTCTTTTTCTATATGTATTAAAGGTTCCATGTCCAGTTAACACCATGCTCAGATTGTAGTTTAGCTCTCCATGTCCTCTGTTTATCCAAGGCTCAATGTTGTTTATCAACTCTTTTGTCCAACACCTTTCTTCGTTCCACCTCGCTTGCCAATTTGTTAGTAGGTCTCTTCTGCTCATTTCCTTGCTTTTACCTTTCTCTATGTCTTCCTTTTCTATGGCCAGGAGTTCTAGTGGTGGCAAACCCGCTATTACCAATACTGCACTGTGTCTAACCGTTCTGTATGCCCTGGCTACCCTTATGGCCAGACGTCGGTTTAGCCTTTCCAGTTTTTCTTTGTAGATTTTGGTTTTCCACACTTTCATCCATAAGGGGGCTGCGTACATAATTACCGATTTGGCTACCGTCGCATATATCCTTCTAGTGGTGTCTCCAGGGCCTCCGATATTTGGCATAAGCCTCATTATTGCAACAGCTTTTTTCTCTGCATGACTAACCACATGGTCTACATGAGCTGCCATTCTAAGGTCTTTGTCTATTACTAGTCCGAGGTATTTTATTTTTTTTTGTGTTTTGACGTAAAAATTTTCCGATATCTTTATTTTTAATTCCGGTAGTTTTCTCCTCCCCGACAGTAGAACTGCGTCTGTCTTTTCAAGATTTAATGTTAAGTCCATTTTGTCCAGCTCATTTTTCACTAATTGAATTGCGTCTTTGGCTTTTTCTTGCATTTCTATTTCGCTTTTTGCACACACCACCACCGCGAGATCGTCTGCGAATGCGACCAAACTAGTTCCTTTTGGACATTTTATTTTTAAGATTCTGTCATACAATACATTCCACAATATTGGCCCTAGCACTGAACCTTGGGGGACTCCGCATGTTATTTCCTGTACTCGTCCTCTACTTGTTCTTATTTTCCTGTTTGTCAGATATTTTTGTATCACCTTTATTAAATGACTACCTATTTTTTTGTTGATCAGTTCTTCTACTATAATTTCCCATCTGGCTGAATTGAATGCATTGCTAATGTCTAACGTAACTAGGAGACAAAATCCCCTGTTTTTATATCCCACTTTGTTTGTCTCTTCAGCTCTTTGCATCACATATTTGATTGCGTCTAAAGTTGACCTCCCGCATCTGAATCCGTATTGCTGTTCCGACAGATCCCCGTTTTCGCGTATTTCGTTTTCCAGTCGTGTTTTTATTAGTCTTTCATACAATTTACTAATGTTATTTAAGAGACATATTGGTCTAAATTCCTTATTTTGCATTTCAGGTTTCATGGGTTTCTCTATCAGCACTAGTTTGGCTATTTTCCATTCCGTCGGAAATGCCCCTTTTTGCCATAAGCTGTTTATACAATCCAATAGCAGGTGGTAATTTCCCTCGGCTACCGCTTTTATTATTTCTATTTTTATACCGTCTGGTCCGGGAGCTTTCTTATTTTTACATTTGCTTAATGCCTCCTTAAGTTCTTCTACGGTAAAATTTGGCTGCTGCTCTGTGTATTCGGGTTCATCCCACGTTATCTGTGGCTTTGAAGGAAATAATTTCTTAATTTGTGCTTCTTCAGTCTCTTCATCTGGGATTGGCGTACACTTTCTAAACTTCTTTGTTATGATTTTGTATCCTTTCCCCCATCTATCTTCGTCGATCTCCAGTAATAGACTTTTCCACGCATCACTTTTTGCTTTTCTTATAGCTATTTTAAGATTCAATTTAGCTTTTTTATATGCCACTTCTGCTTGCTTTCTCCTATCTTCAATATTTATGTCCCTTCCTGTTTTTGTCATTTCTCGTCTCTTTTTTATGGTGGTTCTTCTTAGCTCCGCAATTTCTGCATTCCACCAGTAGACTGGTGACCTTCTTTTGCTTTTGTTTGTCTTACTCAGGGAATTATTGCACACTTCTTTTATAGTCTCTCTTAAATATTTCACTTTCTCGTTTAAGTCAGCATTTATTGGAAAATCCCAGTATTCGGCTATTTGTTTTTTTATTTTTTCTAACCCTGCTGTATTTAGTATCCAACTATTAGTTTTTTCCGGTTCTTGGATTCTTTTTGTCTGTTTATTCCTTGTATAGAAGATGTTATTGTGGTTACTTAAGTTCTCGCTGTCTGTATCTACATACCAGTTCGAGATTTCTTTCGCGACCATTTCTGTGGCTAGTGTAATATCAATGACCGACGATCCTCTTTCAGTTTGGAATGTTGGTCTATTGCCAACATTTATTATCCAAAGCCCTGCCTCGGCTATAAATTCTTCTAGTATCTTCCCCCTACTGTCTGTGTATTTAGCTCCCCATGTTTTAGATTTAGCATTTAGATCCCCCGAAATTATCATTTTGTTTGTATTTTTTTTTCCTTTTATGTCTCTCTGTAACTTGTCTAGAAAGCACAAAAATTGTTGATTGCTCTTGTTGGGAGAAAAATAGCACGAGTAATACAGAGTATCTTCTATTCGGACCCACACATAGCCTGGCCCTTTTCCACATTCACTCACATTCGATTTGAAAATATCACAGACTATTATCACAGCATCTTGTTTAGTATCACAGTATATATCACTTGTTCCCAGTGCCTTTATATTTGGCTCTTGGGCTAGCACCAGATCTATATTTTTTTCCTCTATGGTCTTTCTCATAAGTGCCATGGCCATGGCTGATCTGTTTAGATTCACTTGTAGGAACCTATGTTGTGTCACCATTTTGGTGAGCGGTATTTTGTTTATTTGCGCCATTTCAGTTTAGTTTTTGCGGAGCCTCCGCACTTCTCTTAGCTTCCTTTAATGCTATTCTGAAGATCTTACATGCTGAACTACCCGCTGTGTGCCCCTCTTTTTCGCAAAGTGGACATTTTGCCTCGTTGTTACACTGCCCGGCTTGATGCCCTTCTTTCCCACATTTATAGCATGTATTTCTTCTATCTATTTCTTCTAAACATTCACTCGCTGCATGTCCGTAACCCCAGCACCGATAACATCGCGTCATCTGCATACGTTCTTCGATTTTACCTTTTACAATTCCTATCATCACAAATTCTTTCCTGATCAAGGTTTCCGCGCTGTCTTTATCTATCGTTATCGTGATTGTTTGTGTGTTATTTCTCGTTGGTCTCACTTCGCCTACTTTCATCTCTACTTCTCCTCTATCTCCCAATTCTCTCCTGATTGCCTGTTTAACTTCTTCTTTATTAGTTGTTGCGTCTAGGTTTCTTATAAACAGTGTTTTCTTGTTTCTATTTATGTTTGTTATTTGTCTCACGTTTGCCTCTTCAATATTTTCTATAATTGTTTTTCTTATGTTTTGTTCCTTTTCCTGGTCTTTATCTGTTATAATCAGCATTTTACCATCTCTCGTACTCCTCACCGTTCTTATAGCTTTTCTATCTTCCTTTTCCGCCAGTGTGGCTTTTACTTCTTTTAAGAGGGTATTGTAGTCGACTCCTTTTTTTTCGACCACTATCGCGTACGAATTTGTTGCTTTGAACTGTCTCTTTCCGGTTTCTGCTTGAAGACTTTTCGGTACGTACATTTTTATTTTTGTTTGCGTCTCCATGAATATACACTGCATCATCTTTCTCAGTTCTTCTCCTTCTATTTCTGCTATCTTATGTGTCACTATGTTTTCTATTTTTTCTTCCTTCGTGTATTCTCGAACTTTTTCTAATAGATCCCATAGGTCATCCTTTGTATCTATCGTCTTTATTTTAATAATCTTCCGAGTTGTTTCTCTTACTTCGTCCTTGTTCTCTATGTTTCTTGTTTTAACCACATTCTCTATTATTTCAAAGTTATTTCTCATTTCTGTCATTTCTGGATACCTATCCCTGAACATTTTTTGAATACTTCGGTTCATATCCGGGTCTCCCGGTTCTGCTATTACTAGCATGCACTCGCTCTTTGTTTCGCTCAATGGGTTTCCCACTACTACCTCCACGTTTTCGAAAGCATTTTGTTCCCATGCATTATTTTTGATTTTATCGAATTTTTCTCTATTGTCCGCTTCTAATATTTCTTGCTTTGTAACGTTCATTTTTTGAACACCTCTCTCTGCTATTTTCTCCGCTTTTCTTAGTTTTTCCATTAGCCGTTCTTTTTCTTCATGCACAGCTGCTATTTTTTCTTCCAACTTTTTCTTTGTTATCTTACTTTCTTCTTCTATATGTTTTACTGTCCCCTTCAGGGTGTCTATTTTTTTTTGCCACTCTTTTCCTTTTTCATCTTCTTCTTCCTCTTTTACTCTAATGATTTCTATTAATTTTTTATAACTTCTTTGTATAATTTCGATACTTTTCTTTACAGGTACATGAACGTTCCTGTTTTCTTGAATGAAGTTACCTAACACCTCCAATTCTTTGCTTAGCCTCTCTTCGGCTTCAGCATGTCGTCTCTTTAGTAGATTTGCATCTCTACCTATTTTATGTTCCTTATTTTCCGGAGATTCGGTCGCCTTCCTCTTCGCTCCCTTCTCTGTATCACTTCCGTTCGTATTTGCTCTTGGTCTACCAAGGCCCCATGGCTCCCAGTTGGTTCTCAAGCTGGACACTTTTTGCCCTTCTTTCTCGGGAGGTGTTCTCGAGAGTGATTCCCTCCTTTTGAAAGGGTCTTCGTCCTTGCTTGTCTCCTTTTTGTCGTTTGTACTAGAGCTGAAACTCTCGTCCTCTTTCCCCTCATCCTTATTTTTTGTTTGTTTTAGTTTGTCCATTTTGTTCCCACGTCTTGGGTACCGATTGGAGTCGCCCCTCGGCAGTGGTCCCGTACCGAGGGGAAGGCATTTATACTGCAGGGTGCGCCTGGTGCCCTGCAGGTTTTTACGACTTCGCTGTCGGTTCTTTTATAGAGGTTGCCTCCTCGCGGGCCGGCCGATTAAGGCAAGCCCCCCGGCCAAAGGTCCCCACAGACGTACCGCCGCCGCGCTCAACGGCGGTTGTTGACTGTGGGCCTTGGTTACGGTGTGTGTCCGGGTGGCTACGCTCCACCACCCGCCTTCGGGTCGTGAGCCTAAGTCGAGTCCGTGTCCATGCCTTTTTCGAGCGTTAGTCCTCCCTCGATGGGCTGCCACCTTGTCGTGGTGAGGGAGCTTTTCACCAAGAGCAGCCCACCTGACTAACTACAACCATCTCTTCAACCTGTTTCTTGCCTATGTCGTCATAAGTGTTTTTTATTCATGGAGGTTGTCTCCTCCGTTGCTCTATTTGGTCCGCGGTGGCTATTTTATTTCACCACTACCCGCCGGCAAGCCGGTGAGGGCATTCCCCTATCCGCCACGTGGGGGACGCGCCCGGTAGGAGTTTGGCTTCTCCCCCGAGGACCTGACCTGACCTGACCTGACCTGACCTGACCTGACCTGACCTGACCTGACCTGACCTGACCTGACCTGACCTGACCTGACCTGACCTGACCTGACCTGACCTGACCTGACCTGACCTGACCTGACCTGACCTGACCTGACCTGACCTGACCTGACCTGACCTGACCTGACCTGACCTGACCTGACCTGACCTGACCTGACCTGACCTGACCTGACCTGACCTGACCTGACCTGACCTGACCTGACCTGACCTGACCTGACCTGACCTGACCTGACCTGACCTGACCTGACCTGACCTGACCTGACCTGACCTGACCTGACCTGACCTGACCTGACCTGACCTGACCTGACCTGACCTGACCTGACCTGACCTGACCTGACCTGACCTGACCTGACCTGACCTGACCTGACCTGACCTGACCTGACCTGACCTGACCTGACCTGACCTGACCTGACCTGACCTGACCTGACCTGACCTGACCTGACCTGACCTGACCTGACCTGACCTGACCTGACCTGACCTGACCTGACCTGACCTGACCTTTTTTTTTTTTTTTTTTTTTTTTTTTTTTTGGGGGGAGGAGGGGAAACCTTCAAAAGGCTCCCCGCGAGAAGATGTCATATTCGCGGGGGAGTGGGGGATTTTTACCGCCCTAAAACCCCTCCCCATTCTTCTGAAGACAGCCAGTACCGTCCTTAGGACATTTCTTTGGCCTGCCTTCGGTCTCACTATTTTTTCCTTTCTATACTTCTTTCTTTCTCTCTTTTTACGTCCATTATGTCATTTATATATTTGTTTATGTCGTTCCAGTTTTTCTCGCTCTTTATCATCATGTTTGTCATGTTTTCTTTCGATATACTATCCTTTATTTTCGTGTTTAGCTCTAGCCTTCTTTCCTTAAATCTTTTACATTCAAATACTGTATGTTCGGGGGTATCCTTTACGTCCTCTTCACAGAACCAGCACAGACCCGTTTCATCTTTTTTTATTCTTTTTCTATATGTATTAAAGGTTCCATGTCCAGTTAACACCATGCTCAGATTGTAGTTTAGCTCTCCATGTCCTCTGTTTATCCAAGGCTCAATGTTGTTTATCAACTCTTTTGTCCAACACCTTTCTTCGTTCCACCTCGCTTGCCAATTTGTTAGTAGGTCTCTTCTGCTCATTTCCTTGCTTTTACCTTTCTCTATGTCTTCCTTTTCTATGGCCAGGAGTTCTAGTGGTGGCAAACCCGCTATTACCAATACTGCACTGTGTCTAACCGTTCTGTATGCCCTGGCTACCCTTATGGCCAGACGTCGGTTTAGCCTTTCCAGTTTTTCTTTGTAGATTTTGGTTTTCCACACTTTCATCCATAAGGGGGCTGCGTACATAATTACCGATTTGGCTACCGTCGCATATATCCTTCTAGTGGTGTCTCCAGGGCCTCCGATATTTGGCATAAGCCTCATTATTGCAACAGCTTTTTTCTCTGCATGACTAACCACATGGTCTACATGAGCTGCCATTCTAAGGTCTTTGTCTATTACTAGTCCGAGGTATTTTATTTTTTTTTGTGTTTTGACGTAAAAATTTTCCGATATCTTTATTTTTAATTCCGGTAGTTTTCTCCTCCCCGACAGTAGAACTGCGTCTGTCTTTTCAAGATTTAATGTTAAGTCCATTTTGTCCAGCTCATTTTTCACTAATTGAATTGCGTCTTTGGCTTTTTCTTGCATTTCTATTTCGCTTTTTGCACACACCACCACCGCGAGATCGTCTGCGAATGCGACCAAACTAGTTCCTTTTGGACATTTTATTTTTAAGATTCTGTCATACAATACATTCCACAATATTGGCCCTAGCACTGAACCTTGGGGGACTCCGCATGTTATTTCCTGTACTCGTCCTCTACTTGTTCTTATTTTCCTGTTTGTCAGATATTTTTGTATCACCTTTATTAAATGACTACCTATTTTTTTGTTGATCAGTTCTTCTACTATAATTTCCCATCTGGCTGAATTGAATGCATTGCTAATGTCTAACGTAACTAGGAGACAAAATCCCCTGTTTTTATATCCCACTTTGTTTGTCTCTTCAGCTCTTTGCATCACATATTTGATTGCGTCTAAAGTTGACCTCCCGCATCTGAATCCGTATTGCTGTTCCGACAGATCCCCGTTTTCGCGTATTTCGTTTTCCAGTCGTGTTTTTATTAGTCTTTCATACAATTTACTAATGTTATTTAAGAGACATATTGGTCTAAATTCCTTATTTTGCATTTCAGGTTTCATGGGTTTCTCTATCAGCACTAGTTTGGCTATTTTCCATTCCGTCGGAAATGCCCCTTTTTGCCATAAGCTGTTTATACAATCCAATAGCAGGTGGTAATTTCCCTCGGCTACCGCTTTTATTATTTCTATTTTTATACCGTCTGGTCCGGGAGCTTTCTTATTTTTACATTTGCTTAATGCCTCCTTAAGTTCTTCTACGGTAAAATTTGGCTGCTGCTCTGTGTATTCGGGTTCATCCCACGTTATCTGTGGCTTTGAAGGAAATAATTTCTTAATTTGTGCTTCTTCAGTCTCTTCATCTGGGATTGGCGTACACTTTCTAAACTTCTTTGTTATGATTTTGTATCCTTTCCCCCATCTATCTTCGTCGATCTCCAGTAATAGACTTTTCCACGCATCACTTTTTGCTTTTCTTATAGCTATTTTAAGATTCAATTTAGCTTTTTTATATGCCACTTCTGCTTGCTTTCTCCTATCTTCAATATTTATGTCCCTTCCTGTTTTTGTCATTTCTCGTCTCTTTTTTATGGTGGTTCTTCTTAGCTCCGCAATTTCTGCATTCCACCAGTAGACTGGTGACCTTCTTTTGCTTTTGTTTGTCTTACTCAGGGAATTATTGCACACTTCTTTTATAGTCTCTCTTAAATATTTCACTTTCTCGTTTAAGTCAGCATTTATTGGAAAATCCCAGTATTCGGCTATTTGTTTTTTTATTTTTTCTAACCCTGCTGTATTTAGTATCCAACTATTAGTTTTTTCCGGTTCTTGGATTCTTTTTGTCTGTTTATTCCTTGTATAGAAGATGTTATTGTGGTTACTTAAGTTCTCGCTGTCTGTATCTACATACCAGTTCGAGATTTCTTTCGCGACCATTTCTGTGGCTAGTGTAATATCAATGACCGACGATCCTCTTTCAGTTTGGAATGTTGGTCTATTGCCAACATTTATTATCCAAAGCCCTGCCTCGGCTATAAATTCTTCTAGTATCTTCCCCCTACTGTCTGTGTATTTAGCTCCCCATGTTTTAGATTTAGCATTTAGATCCCCCGAAATTATCATTTTGTTTGTATTTTTTTTTCCTTTTATGTCTCTCTGTAACTTGTCTAGAAAGCACAAAAATTGTTGATTGCTCTTGTTGGGAGAAAAATAGCACGAGTAATACAGAGTATCTTCTATTCGGACCCACACATAGCCTGGCCCTTTTCCACATTCACTCACATTCGATTTGAAAATATCACAGACTATTATCACAGCATCTTGTTTAGTATCACAGTATATATCACTTGTTCCCAGTGCCTTTATATTTGGCTCTTGGGCTAGCACCAGATCTATATTTTTTTCCTCTATGGTCTTTCTCATAAGTGCCATGGCCATGGCTGATCTGTTTAGATTCACTTGTAGGAACCTATGTTGTGTCACCATTTTGGTGAGCGGTATTTTGTTTATTTGCGCCATTTCAGTTTAGTTTTTGCGGAGCCTCCGCACTTCTCTTAGCTTCCTTTAATGCTATTCTGAAGATCTTACATGCTGAACTACCCGCTGTGTGCCCCTCTTTTTCGCAAAGTGGACATTTTGCCTCGTTGTTACACTGCCCGGCTTGATGCCCTTCTTTCCCACATTTATAGCATGTATTTCTTCTATCTATTTCTTCTAAACATTCACTCGCTGCATGTCCGTAACCCCAGCACCGATAACATCGCGTCATCTGCATACGTTCTTCGATTTTACCTTTTACAATTCCTATCATCACAAATTCTTTCCTGATCAAGGTTTCCGCGCTGTCTTTATCTATCGTTATCGTGATTGTTTGTGTGTTATTTCTCGTTGGTCTCACTTCGCCTACTTTCATCTCTACTTCTCCTCTATCTCCCAATTCTCTCCTGATTGCCTGTTTAACTTCTTCTTTATTAGTTGTTGCGTCTAGGTTTCTTATAAACAGTGTTTTCTTGTTTCTATTTATGTTTGTTATTTGTCTCACGTTTGCCTCTTCAATATTTTCTATAATTGTTTTTCTTATGTTTTGTTCCTTTTCCTGGTCTTTATCTGTTATAATCAGCATTTTACCATCTCTCGTACTCCTCACCGTTCTTATAGCTTTTCTATCTTCCTTTTCCGCCAGTGTGGCTTTTACTTCTTTTAAGAGGGTATTGTAGTCGACTCCTTTTTTTTCGACCACTATCGCGTACGAATTTGTTGCTTTGAACTGTCTCTTTCCGGTTTCTGCTTGAAGACTTTTCGGTACGTACATTTTTATTTTTGTTTGCGTCTCCATGAATATACACTGCATCATCTTTCTCAGTTCTTCTCCTTCTATTTCTGCTATCTTATGTGTCACTATGTTTTCTATTTTTTCTTCCTTCGTGTATTCTCGAACTTTTTCTAATAGATCCCATAGGTCATCCTTTGTATCTATCGTCTTTATTTTAATAATCTTCCGAGTTGTTTCTCTTACTTCGTCCTTGTTCTCTATGTTTCTTGTTTTAACCACATTCTCTATTATTTCAAAGTTATTTCTCATTTCTGTCATTTCTGGATACCTATCCCTGAACATTTTTTGAATACTTCGGTTCATATCCGGGTCTCCCGGTTCTGCTATTACTAGCATGCACTCGCTCTTTGTTTCGCTCAATGGGTTTCCCACTACTACCTCCACGTTTTCGAAAGCATTTTGTTCCCATGCATTATTTTTGATTTTATCGAATTTTTCTCTATTGTCCGCTTCTAATATTTCTTGCTTTGTAACGTTCATTTTTTGAACACCTCTCTCTGCTATTTTCTCCGCTTTTCTTAGTTTTTCCATTAGCCGTTCTTTTTCTTCATGCACAGCTGCTATTTTTTCTTCCAACTTTTTCTTTGTTATCTTACTTTCTTCTTCTATATGTTTTACTGTCCCCTTCAGGGTGTCTATTTTTTTTTGCCACTCTTTTCCTTTTTCATCTTCTTCTTCCTCTTTTACTCTAATGATTTCTATTAATTTTTTATAACTTCTTTGTATAATTTCGATACTTTTCTTTACAGGTACATGAACGTTCCTGTTTTCTTGAATGAAGTTACCTAACACCTCCAATTCTTTGCTTAGCCTCTCTTCGGCTTCAGCATGTCGTCTCTTTAGTAGATTTGCATCTCTACCTATTTTATGTTCCTTATTTTCCGGAGATTCGGTCGCCTTCCTCTTCGCTCCCTTCTCTGTATCACTTCCGTTCGTATTTGCTCTTGGTCTACCAAGGCCCCATGGCTCCCAGTTGGTTCTCAAGCTGGACACTTTTTGCCCTTCTTTCTCGGGAGGTGTTCTCGAGAGTGATTCCCTCCTTTTGAAAGGGTCTTCGTCCTTGCTTGTCTCCTTTTTGTCGTTTGTACTAGAGCTGAAACTCTCGTCCTCTTTCCCCTCATCCTTATTTTTTGTTTGTTTTAGTTTGTCCATTTTGTTCCCACGTCTTGGGTACCGATCGGAGTCGCCCCTCGGCAGTGGTCCCGTACCGAGGGGAAGGCATTTATACTGCAGGGTGCGCCTGGTGCCCTGCAGGTTTTTACGACTTCGCTGTCGGTTCTTTTATAGAGGTTGCCTCCTCGCGGGCCGGCCGATTAAGGCAAGCCCCCCGGCCAAAGGTCCCCACAGACGTACCGCCGCCGCGCTCAACGGCGGTTGTTGACTGTGGGCCTTGGTTACGGTGTGTGTCCGGGTGGCTACGCTCCACCACCCGCCTTCGGGTCGTGAGCCTAAGTCGAGTCCGTGTCCATGCCTTTTTCGAGCGTTAGTCCTCCCTCGATGGGCTGCCACCTTGTCGTGGTGAGGGAGCTTTTCACCAAGAGCAGCCCACCTGACTAACTACAACCATCTCTTCAACCTGTTTCTTGCCTATGTCGTCATAAGTGTTTTTTATTCATGGAGGTTGTCTCCTCCGTTGCTCTATTTGGTCCGCGGTGGCTATTTTATTTCACCACTACCCGCCGGCAAGCCGGTGAGGGCATTCCCCTATCCGCCACGTGGGGGACGCGCCCGGTAGGAGTTTGGCTTCTCCCCCGAGGACCTGACCTGACCTGACCTGACCTGACCTGACCTGACCTGACCTGACCTGACCTGACCTGACCTGACCTGACCTGACCTGACCTGACCTTTTTTTTTTTTTTTTTTTTCTATGGAAGGGGAAACCCTCATGGGCACCAGAGACTTAGGTTCGATCGCCTCTGGTAGTGCCTGGACTCTTACCGGCTAAAACCCCTTCCTCGACCAGATGTTCTCCTACCCCCCTGGAACCGCGTTAGCATTACTTCAGGGGGGTGGTTGGTCGTAGCTTCTTCTTCATCTTGTCGTCTTCTCCTGTGTTCTTTCTTCTCTCTCTCTCCTGCTTTTTCGTCCTTTCATCTTTTCCCGTGTTATTTTATTTCATTTTATTTATTTATTTTTTTTTTTGAGTTTCTTCCGGTTTTTTTTTTTTTTTTTTTTTTTTTTATATCTGTGTCTCTTGGTGATGTTACTCCTCTTTCGTCTTTTTTTTTTTTTTTTTTTTCCATTCATTCATCTCTCACTTCCTGTCTCCTTTCTCTCTCTCTCTCATACTCACACTTCGCTTTCATTACTGTAACTAACATCCGTTCTATTACCTTCCATCCTTCTTCACTCTCCAACATCTTCCCAACCATGTTATCAACTTTCACCCTCATGCCCAATTCTACTTCACATTCTTCTCTCTCTCTCGTCCATCTGTGACAATCAAATATCGCATGCTCTACATCTTCTTCCACTCCTTCCTCGCAATACCAGCAAGCTGAGCATTCAATCTTGCCTATCCTCTTCAGATAGGCCCCAAAACTCCCGTGGCCAGTGAGCACTTGGGAGGTGTAGTGGTTTACCTCCCCGTGCCCCCTGCCGACCCATTCAGTGAGGTTCGGGATTAGCCGCCTTGTCCAGGCGGCCTTCTCCGTCTGCCTCCACCTTTCGCACCACGCTTGCATCAGATCCTTTCTCGCCTCACCTTTGCATGCCACTGAGGGAGCCGAGTTCGACTCCCTCACCCTTTCGTTCTTCCTCCTCTTCCATTCCTGGAGACGCTCTTCCGCCAGCAAATCCAGCGGAGGGACCCCAGCCAGCACGCACAGTGCCTCCCCGGACACCGTGCGATACGCACAACACACTCGCAGAAGCATGTTTCTCTGGACACCCAGAAGCATCTGTCGATACTTCTGTATGCGGTATCCATCGATCCACACCTCCGCCCCGTACAACAAAATCCCATGAACGACACTGCACAACACTCTCCTTTTGCTCGCCCTGGGTCCTCCTACATTGGGTAGCAGTCGGCCCAGGGCACCCACAACCAACTTAGCCTTCCGTACCACCCGTTCCACTTGCTCGGCCACCCTGAGGTTTCTTTGAAAATCCACCCCAAGGTACCTCACCGCTTCCCGGGTCTCTATCGCTCTACCTTCCATACACACACTCATTCCACGTATCGTTCTGCGCCCTACCAAGAGCACCGCTTCGCTCTTCTCGGGTGCAAGTGAGAGACCGTTGTCCCCCATCCATGCACCCACGAGCCGCAGCGCTTCTTCGGTCCTTTCTCTCAGGTCCTCTTCATTCTTACCTATCACAATCACAGCTAAATCATCCGCGTACCCGATGAGCTTTACCCCATCGGGTACCTCCATTCTTAAAACCTCGTCATAAAATATGTTCCACAAGAGCGGCCCCAAGACCGACCCCTGCGGAACCCCGGCAGTCATTTCAAATTCACCCATCCCCGTTTGAACCACTCTATCGCTCAGGTAGGACCGCACCACGTTCACGAGATACGGCTCCACCCCCATACTTACCAGACGTTCCAGAATCCCCCTCCACGATACCGTGTTGAAGGCATTCCGGACGTCCACAGTCACCATCACACAAAACCGCCGAGTACCCCATGTACCTACATTTGCTCCTCTAGCGTACTCCCTTGCATCCATCATGGCGTCGATCGTCGATCTTCCAGCCCTGAATCCATGCTGCGTCTCCGCCAGACCACCGAGCCTCCGAACGTCGTTCCTCAGTCTCGCGGCCAACATTCCCTCGTACAGCTTGCCCATCCCGTTCAGCAGACAGATGGGCCTATATTTCGCATTCTCTCCTTCCTTTCTTTCTTTCTCTATCAGCACCAATCTCGCCACCTTCCATTCTTTGGGAACAACCCCTTCCTCCAAACATCTATTCATGACCTCCAGACATTCTTTTCCACATTCTTGGGCATATATCTTACATACCTCTGGTGGTATCTTGTCCGGACCCGGCGCCTTGCCCTTCCTCAACCTCCCGGCCGCCTCCTGCAGCTCTTCGGGGGTGAAGGCTGGCACCAGTCCGTCCACCACCAGATCCGTCCACTCTAAAGGCCCGTGCTCGGGGAAGAGCTTACGGGCTTCCTCCATTTCATTCTCACCACACGCAGTACCGCTCATTCCTCTTCCCATCCATTTAGTTACTATCTTGTATCCTTCTCCCCATACATTCCTGTCTACTTCCTCACATACTTTCTTCCACGCTTTTTCCTTCGATCCATTGATCATAATTTTTAATTCTTTTTTCTTTTGTTTGTATTCTTTCCCTTTTTCCGCTATTACTTCCATGTTACCTCTCTTTTTTTGGCACCTTGTCCATTCTCTTCTCTTCCTCAAGCATTCTCTCCTCTTTTCCGCTATCTCATTCGTCCACCAATACACACCTTTCCTCTTTCCCATACCTCCCTTTTTTTTTAAAACCCTGTCACACGTTTCCTCTAACACTCTCTTCGTCTCACACACTAGGTCCTTACGTTCATCCATCGTCTTTACTCTTTCCTTCATCATCTCAGCCAGTCTTTCCATCTTGTCTTCCGCTACTCTCCATCCCATGTCCTTCATTCTATCATCTCCTCTCGCACACTCTCCTGTTTTACCCAGCACCCATACTATGTCCTGGTGATCGCTCAGATTCTCCTGTTCTAACACTCTCCATTCTTTCATTCTTCTCGCCACCCCTTCCGTGCTGAGGGTCAGGTCGATATGCGACTTCTGATCACCTCGCCGGAAGGTGGGGGCATTTCCACAGTTGTGACAGACCATGCACCTCTCAGCCATCCAATCCTCAACCAATCTACCTCTCGGGTCATTCACTATGGGGGAGCCCCACAGGGGTGACTTCGCATTGAAGTCCCCTGCGACCACCACCTCCCCCTCCCATGTATTCACACTTTCACCCAGATCATCCAGGAACTTCGTATATCTCCCAATATCAATATTGGGTGATATGTAACATCCATACAGTACCCATTCACTAAACTTGATCCACACAAAACCTTCGCCCTTCCCAAACATCTCTCCCTTCTCATGTCGCCCGCAAACTCTCACAGCTACATCTTCTCTCACATCCGTCATCCATTCTAACCCTTTCACTCTCTTTTTATTCGGTTCAGACACAACTAATACATTCACTCCTTCCTCTTGCACCGTCTTCCACATCACATCCATCGCCACTCCCTTTCTTTGTGCATTAATCTGCAACACAACCGTCTCCTTGCTCTCGCTTCCATTCATACTGTGCTCTATTTTTTTGGTGTTTTTTTTTTTTTTTTTGTTGGTTTTTTTTTTTTTTTTTAAGGGGGGGGTTAAGGGGGGTTGGGGTTAAGGGTTTTTTTTTTTTTGTTACCTGGGATTAGACGATCCTGTATGCCCCAGCTTTGTTTTTAGGGCCTCCTTATATTTACCACAAATGAGGGAACCTGTAAAATGTGCTCCGTTGCATAAAACACATTTCATTGCATTATGACACTCATCTCTTTTATGTCCTTTTTCACCACACCTTCTACACAGTTCTTCTCTGTTCGGGCCTTGGCAGTTCTCAGCCACATGTCCCGGTTCCCAACATCTGTAGCACTTGATGAGCCTCACATTTTCCCTTATGCTACATATATTGAATCCTATTCGCATTTTTTTTATTTGGATGAGATTTGCTGCCATCTTCTCTGTTGTTCTTAGTATAGCGCTTTGTCCATCTCTCGCGTTTGCTTTGAGTGAAATCACATTTATGGCCTCTGTAGACTGTGTTACTTTTCGGAGTTCTTCTACTATTTCTCCCTCGTTTATAATTGCATCTAAGTTGTATATATGTACCGTTCTATATCTTGTCTCTTGTCCCATTCTCACATTCGCATTTTGCATTTTTTCTTTGATTTTATTTCCTATCACAGCCATATTTTGTTCCCCTTTTTCGAACTCTAAGAGCAAACTTCCGTCCCTCGTCTTCCTGACACCCTTAATGTACGTATTATTCCCACCTGCTTGGGTTGTGATTTCTTTGACTTCTTTTAGCAATTCCGCATAGCTTTTATTTTGTTGTTTTATTATGATTGCTTCAGTTTTTCTATCTGGTCTATTTTGGTCTTGTAAAGTTCCTTTAGGAACGTAGACCATCACTTCAATACCACTATTGTTAAAAACAATTTCTACAATTTTCCTAAATGCCTTCCAAGACGCTTTCTCTATTACTGGTAGTAAAATTTTCTTTCTCCCCGATTCTTCAAGGGTTTGCTTAAGTTGTCTAATTTTCTTAAGTAATTCTGTTTCCTTATCTCCTTCATCGTCTATCGTTATCTTGTAGATATATTTTTCTTTCGTTTTCATTTCTTTGTTCTGAAATATTTTCGTTTGGATTACTAAATAACTCACACCACTTTCATCCTCTACTGCCGTTAGTTCCGGGTACTTTTCTCTGTATAGTTTGGGTAGGTTTCTTCCCATTTCTTTATCTTCTTTTGGGACTAAGATCCCACTGTCCGATTCAGCTTCTAGTAATGGATTTCCTTCGAAAACTTTTGTGCTTTTATAAGCTTCCTCAGGCCAGTTTAATTTCAAAACATCCATTAGATCCTGTTTGCTGGTAATCGACACGATTCTGCTACGAACATATTCTTCCGTTACTTTTTCGTTTGGTTGGTTATCCTCTTTTGTTTGCATTATTTCCTTGATCTTTCCCTCCAATTGTTTCTTTTCCTGCTTCAATTGGGCAACCTCCATTTCCAATTGTTTCATTTTATCTGACGCATGCATGTCCTCTGTTTGCACACCTATGGTGGAAGTACATGGCTCTACTTGGACATCTACTTCATACTTGGGTGTGTCATAGACTTCCCATCTATGTTTCTCAAACCACTCTTTGGTAGTGCCTCTTGTGAAAACCTCCATTTGTCTCTTAAGCGAGCCCGATATATCCTTGATTTCTCTTTTTGTGTTTGGGTTTTGTTCTATTCTCTTGTGTAGATCTTCCGCATATTTTTTAATCATTGTGAGAGACTCCAATATGACAAACGCCACAGGGTCTTCTTTCTTTTTATATATTTCCTCCTTGTGCGGAGTAATACTGCCCCTTTTCCTTTTTCGTTCCTCCTCTGACGTACTCACAGAGTTTGAACGAATTATTGGCTGTCTCAAAAGACCTACAGCTTTCGGTTTGACTCCTATACCCCTTATTGGTGTTCCAGTAGCTTTTCCTTGATCCGCAGCCTGGGCCTCCACCGCAGGATCTGTACAGTCGCTTGCTGACGGTCGGGGGGAGCCTGCACGACCACTACCCGTTCCGACCGGTTCTGGGGCATCCGAGATCCCCTGTCCCGTAGTTTTTAAATCATTTACCTTATCCATTGCCATGTAAGTTTAATTTTTTGGCTTTTTGGCGTGGCCTAACGCTCGTCGTTCCTGTTCATTGCCAAGCCATAGCGATAGTCCCCCCTCGATGGGCCGCCACCTTGTCGTGGTGAGGGGGCTTTTCACCAAGAGCGGCCCATACTGACTACCCATTACCAAGTCGTGTCCGGGTTCTCGCGTGCGTCGTTTTTATCACGCTTTTATTAGCTTGGGTTGTATGTATGTATGTAACGGAATCTTTGAGCTTAATTTTCATCGGTTTCTAAAAGTCTGATCATCTTGAAACTTTGCACACGTCTCAAGGATCGATGACAATGCAATAATTTGATAACAGTTTCCCATTATCCTTATTAGGACCGCCAGGATTTATAAATTCTTTTATGGATGTAACGGAATCTTTGAGCTTAATTTTCATCGGTTTCTAAAAGTCTGATCATCTTGAAACTTTGCACACGTCTCAAGGATCGATGACAATGCAATAATTTGATAACAGTTTTCCATTATCCTTATTAGGACCGCCAGGATTTATAAATTCTTTTATGGATCCTGTGTAGTGGAGTAAAAGAGATAAAGCTAGCGCGCGATCTGCGCATGCCTGTAGTATCTGGTTTACTCTTCGTTGTAATAATTATAGCCTTGATTAAAATACAAATAACGGATATTAAATGAAAAAAACAAGAACGGACTTTTAATTAACTAAACGTGTGCAAATAAAATGGCTGATCGCATCTTAATTGTGTCAGTATATACCACGGTTATCTCTCTCCGTGTCGATTATACCGATCTATACCGATTATTTCTGTTTCAAGGACAATTTCTGCATAGCTTTGGTTTTACAGTCGGTAAAGAAGGAATTAATTATAATTAAAACATATCTAATCATGAATTCTCACCAACTTAAATAAAGATAACAAATTTTGATTCAGAAATACAAACATGGAGGAAAATTAACTATTTGGGGGGTAAAACTAACCACAATGATGAATTGTTTCCCGTTGGTCCGTGAGGGCGATTGATTTCGAACTAATTCCCGTTGATCGATCATAAGGAGACCACTGAGTGGTTCTTTCTAGAAAAATCTAAATAAGTAATTAATTCCCCAATTTATGAATTTGTCGCAGACTAAAAAATGAAAAATAAATAATAGTTTAAAAAACTAAAAAAACACGCTTTTATTGCTAATCGAACTAAAAACTAGAAAATAATTTTTAATGACAGAGTTTAATATTACAGTAGTAGAAGATCAAACAATCAATCATAATAAATCACCTCAAATTAAAATTATAATAAAATTTAAGTTATTAACAGAATAATTCAATTCAGAGTAAAAAGCGTGGGGTGCATTTTACTGCGGTTCATAACTATCCTCTCATAGATAGTTGCCAATATGATGATTGTAATATTTAAAATATCAAGCACCCCACGCTTTTTACTCTGAATTGAATTATTCTGTTAATAACTTAAATTTTATTATAATTTTAATTTGAGGTGATTTATTATGATTGATTGTTTGATCTTCTACTACTGTAATATTAAACTCTGTCATTAAAAATTATTTTCTAGTTTTTAGTTCGATTAGCAATAAAAGCGTGTTTTTTTAGTTTTTTAAACTATTATTTATTAATGTTTTTTATTTCCTCGGAGGTTGTCTCCTCCGCTGCTCTATTTGGTCCGCGACGGCTATATGACCCTCCTCCCTTTCTTGGGGGAGGAGGGGAAACCTTCAAAAGGCTCCCCGCGAGAAGATGTCATATTCGCGGGGGAGTGGGGGATTTTTACCGCCCTAAAACCCCTCCCCATTCTTCTGAATACAGCCAGTACCGTCCTTAGGACATTTCTTTGGCCTGCCTTCGGTCTCACTATTTTTTCCTTTCTATACTTCTTTCTTTCTCTCTTTTTACGTCCATTATGTCATTTATATATTTGTTTATGTCGTTCCAGTTTTTCTCGCTCTTTATCATCATGTTTGTCATGTTTTCTTTCGATATACTATCCTTTATTTTCGTGTTTAGCTCTAGCCTTTTTTCCTTAAATCTTTTACATTCAAATACTGTATGTTCGAGGGTATCCTTTACGTCCTCTTCACAGAACCAGCACAGACCTGTTTCATCTTTTTTTATTCTTTTTCTATATGTATTAAAGGTTCCATGTCCAGTTAACACCATGCTCAGATTGTAGTTTAGCTCTCCATGTCCTCTGTTTATCCAAGGCTCAATGTTGTTTATCAACTCTTTTGTCCAACACCTTTCTTCTTTCCACCTCGCTTGCCAATTTGTTAGTAGGTCTCTTCTGCTCATTTCCTTGCTTTTACCTTTCTCTGTCTTCCTTTTCTAAGGCCAGGAGTTCTAGTGGTGGCAAACCCGCTATTACCAATACTGCACTGTGTCTAACCGTTCTGTATGCCCTGGCTACCCTTATGGCCAGACGTCGGTTTAGCCTTTCCAGTTTTTCTTTGTAGATTTTTGTTTTCCACACTTTCATCCATAAGGGGGCTGCGTACATAATTACCGATTTGGCTACCGTCGCATATATCCTTCTAGTGGTGTCTCCGGGGCCTCCAATATTTGGCATAAGCCTCATTATTGCAACGGCTTTTTTCTCTGCATGGCTAACTACATGGTCTACATGAGCTGCCATTCTAAGGTCTTTGTCTATTACTAGTCCGAGGTATTTTATTTTTTTTTGTGTTTTGACGTAAAAATTTTCCGATATCTTTATTTTTAATTCCGGTAGTTTTCTCCTCCCCGACAGTAGAACTGCGTCTGTCTTTTCAAGATTTAATGTTAAGTCCATTTTGTCCAGCTCATTTTTCACTAATTGAATTGCGTCTTTGGCTTTTTCTTGCATTTCTATTTCGCTTTTTGCACACACCACCACCGCGAGATCGTCTGCGAATGCGACCAAACTAGTTCCTTTTGGACATTTTATTTTTAAGATTCTGTCATACAATACATTCCACAATATTGGCCCTAGCACTGAACCTTGGGGGACTCCGCATGTTATTTCCTGTACTCGTCCTCTACTTGTTCTTATTTTCCTGTTTGTCAGATATTTTTGTATTACCTTTATTAAATGACTACCTATTTTTTTGTTGATCAGTTCTTCTACTATAATTTCCCATCTGGCTGAATTGAATGCATTGCTAATGTCTAACGTAACTAGGAGACAAAATCCCCTGTTTTTATATCCCACTTTGTTTGTCTCTTCAGCTCTCTGCATCACATATTTGATTGCGTCTAAAGTTGACCTCCCGCATCTGAATCCGTATTGCTGTTCCGACAGATCCCCGTTTTCGCGTATTTCGTTTTCCAGTCGTGTTTTTATTAGTCTTTCATACAATTTACTAATGTTATTTAAGAGACATATTGGTCTAAATTCCTTATTTTGCATTTCAGGTTTCATGGGTTTCTCTATCAGCACTAGTTTGGCTATTTTCCATTCCGTCGGAAATGCCCCTTTTTGCCATAAGCTGTTTATACAATCCATTAGCAGGTGGTAATTTCCCTCGGCTACCGATTTTATTATTTCTATTTTTATACCGTCTGGTCCGGGAGCTTTCTTATTTTTACATTTGCTTAATGCCTCCTTAAGTTCTTCTACGGTAAAATTTGGCTGCTGCTCTGTGTATTCGAGTTCATCCCACCTTATCTGTGGCTTTGAAGGAAATAATTTCTTAATTTGTGCTTCTTCAGTCTCTTCATCTGGGATTGGCGTACACTTTCTAAACTTCTTTGTTATGATTTTGTATCCTTTCCCCCATCTATCTTCGTCGATCTCCAGTAATAGACTTTTCCACGCATCGCTTTTTGCTTTTCTTATAGCTATTTTAAGATTCAATTTAGCTTTTTTATATGCCACTTCTGCTTGTTTTCTCCTATCTTCAATATTTATGTCCCTTCCTGTTTTTGTCATTTCTCGTCTCTTTTTTATGGTGGTTCTTCTTAGCTCCGCAATTTCTGCATTCCACCAGTAGACTGGTGGCCTTCTTTTGCTTTTATTTGTCTTACTCAGGGAATTATTGCACACTTCTTTTATAGTCTCTGTTAAATATTTCACTTTTTCGTTTAAGTCAGCATTTATTGGAAAATCCCAGTATTCGGCTATTTGTTTTTTTATTTTTTCTAACCCTGCTGTATTTAGTATCCAACTATTAGTTTTTTCCGGTTCTTGGATTCTTTTTGTCTGTTTATTCCTTGTATAGAAGATGTTATTGTGGTTACTTAAGTTCTCGCTGTCTGTATCTACATACCAGTTCGAGATTTCTTTCGCGACCATTTCTGTGGCTAGTGTAATATCAATGACCGACGATCCTCTTTCAGTTTGGAATGTTGGTCTATTGCCAACATTTATTATCCAAAGCCCTGCCTCGGCTATAAATTCTTCTAGTATCTTCCCCCTACTGTCTGTGTATTTAGCTCCCCATGTTTTAGATTTAGCATTTAGATCCCCCGAAATTATCATTTTGTTTGTATTTTTTTTTCCTTTTATATCTCTCTGTAGCTTGTCTAGAAAGCACAAAAATTGTTGATTGCTCTTGTTGGGAGAAAAATAGCACGAGTAATACAGAGTATCTTCTATTCGGACCCACACATAGCCTGGCCCTTTTCCACATTCACTCACATTCGATTTGAAAATATCACAGACTATTATCACAGCATCTTGTTTAGTATCACAGTATATATCACTTGTTCCCAGTGCCTTTATATTTGGCTCTTGGGCTAGCACCAGATCTATATTTTTTTCCTCTATGGTCTTTCTCATAAGTGCCATGGCCATGGCTGATCTGTTTAGATTCACTTGTAGGAACCTATGTTGTGTCACCATTTTGGTGAGCGGTATTTTGTTTATTTGCGCCATTTCAGTTTAATTTTTGCGGAGCCTCCGCACTTCTCTTAGCTTCCTTTAATGCTATTCTGAAGATCTTACATGCTGAACTACCCGCTGTGTGCCCTTCTTTTTCGCAAAGTGGACATTTTGCCTCGTTGTTACACTGCCCGGCTTGATGCCCTTCTTTCCCACATTTATAGCATGTATTTCTTCTATCTATTTCTTCTAAACATTCACTCGCTGCATGTCCGTAACCCCAACACCGATAACATCGCGTCATCTGCATACGTTCTTCGATTTTACCTTTTACAATTCCTATCATCACAAATTCTTTCCTGATCAAGGTTTCCGCGCTGTCTTTATCTATCGTTATCGTGATTGTTTGTGTGTTATTTCTCGTTGGTCTCACTTCGCCTACTTTCATCTCTACTTCTCCTCTATCTCCCAATTCTCTCCTGATTGCCTGTTTTACTTCTTCTTTATTAGTTGTTGCGTCTAGGTTCCTTATAAACAGTGTTTTCTTGTTTCTATTTATGTTTGTTATTTGTCTCACGTTTGCCTCTTCAATATTTTCTATAATTGTTTTTCTTATGTTTTGTTCCTTTTCCTGGTCTTTATCTGTTATAATCAGCATTTTACCATCTCTCGTACTCCTCACCGTTCTTATAGCTTTTCTATCTTCCTTTTCCGCCAGTGTGGCTTTTACTTCTTTTAAGAGGGTATTGTAGTCGACTCCTTTTTTTTCGACCACTATCGCGTACGAATTTGTTGCTTTGAACTGTCTCTTTCCGGTTTCTGCTTGAAGACTTTTCGGTACGTACATTTTTATTTTTGTTTGCGTCTCCATGAATATACACTGCATCATCTTTCTCAGTTCTTCTCCTTCTATTTCTGCTATCTTATGTGTCACTATGTTTTCTATTTTCTCTTCCTTCGTGTATTCTCGAACTTTTTTTAATAGATCCCATAGGTCATCCTTTGTATCTATCGTCTTTATTTTAATAATCTTCCGAGTTGTTTCTCTTACTTCGTCCTTGTTCTCTATGTTTCTTGTTTTAACCACATTCTCTATTATTTCAAAGTTATTTCTCATTTCTGTCATTTCTGGATACCTATCCCTGAACATTTTTTGGATACTTCGGTTCATATCCGGGTCTCCCGGTTCTGCTATTACTACCATGCACTCGCTCTTTGTTTCGCTCAATGGGTTTCCCACTACTACCTCCACGTTTTCGAAAGCATTTTGTTCCCATGCACTATTTTTGATTTTATCGAATTTTTCTCTATTGTCCGCTTCTAATATTTCTTGCTTTGTAACGTTCATTTTTTGAACACCTCTCTCTGCCATTTTCTCCGCTTTTCTTAGTTTTTCCATTAGCCGTTCTTTTTCTTCATGCACAGCTGCTATTTTTTCTTCCAACTTTTTCTTTGTTATTTTACTTTCTTCTTCTATATGTTTTACTGTCCCCTTCAGGGTGTCTATTTTTTTTTGCCACTCTTTTCCTTTTTCATCTTCTTCTTCCTCTTTTACTCTAATTATTTCTATTAATTTTTTATAACTTCTTTGTATGATTTCGATACTTTTCTTTACAGGTACATGAACGTTCCTGTTTTCTTGAATGAAGTTCCCTAACACCTCCAATTCTTTGCTTAGCCTCTCTTCGGCTTCAGCATGTCGTCTCTTTAGTAGATTTGCATCTCTACCTATTTTGTGTTCCTTATTTTCCGGAGATTCGGTCGCCTTCCTCTTCGCTCCCTTCTCTGTATCACTTCCGTTCGTATTTGCTCTTGGTCTACCAAGGCCCCATGGCTCCCAGTTGGTTCTCAAGCTGGACACTTTTTGCCCTTCTTTCTCGGGAGGTGTTCTCGAGAGTGATTCCCTCCTTTTGAAAGGGTCTTCGTCCTTGCTAGTCTCCTTTATGTCGTTTTTACTAGAGCCGAAACTCTCGACCTCTTTCCCCTCATCATTTTTTTTTGTTTGTAATAATTTGTCCATTTTGTTCCCACGTCTTGGGTACCCATTGGAGTCGCCCCTCGGCAGTGGTCCCATACCGAGGGGAAGGCATTTATACTGCAGGGTGCGCCTGGTGCCCTGCAGGTTTTTACGACTTCGCTGTCGGTTCTTTTATAGAGGTTGCCTCCTCGCGGGCCGGCCGATTAAGGCAAGCCCCCCGGCCAAAGGTCCCCACAGACGTACCGCCGCCGCGCTCAACGGCGGTTGTTGACTGTGGGCCTTGGTTACGGTGTGTGTCCGGGTGGCTACGCTCCACCACCCGCCTTTGGGTCGTGAGCCTAAGTCGAGTCCGTGTCCGTGCCTTTTTTGAGCGTTAGTCCTCCCTCGATGGGCTGCCACCTTGTCGTGGTGAGGGAGCTTTTCACAAAGAGCAGCCCACCTGACTAACTACAACCATCTCTTCAACCTGTTTCTTGCCTAGGTCGTCATAAGTGTTTTTTATTCTTGGAGGTTGTCCCCTCCTTGCTCTATTTGGTCCGCGGCGGCTATTTTATTTCGCCGCAACCCGCCGGCAAAGCCGGTGAGGGCTTCCCCTATCCGCCACCCGGGGGACGCGCCCAGTAGGAGTTTGGCTTCTCCCCTGGGACCTGACCTGACCTGACCTGACCTGACCTGACCTGACCTGACTTTTTTTTTTTTTTTTTTTTTTTTTTATAAACGAGGAGAAATGCTTTACGCACGCCCCCAGGTACGGGGGTAGTGTGGGACTCCAATCTCTCTAGAGATTGTATACCCACTAAAACTCCTCTCTCCTCCTGGCGTTACTGTGGTGTCCCCGTCGTTTGGACCTTACACCAACAGGCGCCTTGTCTTTCATCCTACTTCTTTTTCTTTCCTAACTTCGTCTTCTTCCTTTTGCCGCATTATTGTCACTATTATGTTGTTAATATTTTTCCAAGTGTTCTCATCTCTCAGCATGGCTTCGATCACTTTCTCCAACCCTAAATCACCTTCTACCCATCTTATAAGCTCCTCTCGCTGTTGTTGCCATCTTCTGCAGTGTACTATTGTGTGTTTCGGGTTATCTTCTTCCTCCTCGCAATACACGCATCTGCTGTTATCTTGTTTACTGATCCTTTTCCTGTATGTTGCAAACACCCCGTGGCCTGTTAATATCTGGGTTAGATAAAAGGTAATTTCGCCGTGTTTTCTTTTCACCCAATTGCATATGTTTGGAATTAGCTTGTAAGTCCACCTGCCTGCCCCTGATGCATCCCACTCTGCTTGCCACATACCGATTGTCCTATCTCTCTCCTCTTGCCTGTTTATTTCCTCCCCTTTTTGTTTCCTTTCATAAATCCTCTTACGTTCTTGTGCGAGAAGGTGTACGGGTACCAGGCTCGAGATCACCATAGCGGCGTCTGTTGAGACCGTCCTGTATGCCGATGCTACTCTGAGTGCCATTATTCTTTGTGCTCTTAATATAATATTCCTATGTACTACTTTATTTGTTACTTCTGCCCATATAGGTGCACCATACAGCAGGACTGATTGCATCGAGAGAGCCAGTACCCTTCGTTTCGAACCCCTGGGACCTCGAATATTAGGAAGTATGGCAGAGACTGCGTTTGCCGTCCTACTCGCTTTGCCACAAACATGCCTGAGATGTGGACCAAAGGTAAGACCTCTGTCTAATATTATGCCCAAATATGTCACTTTTTTAACAGTTGTAATTGTCGTATCGTCTAACTCAAAATATATGTCTTTGTCATTTCTATTGTTCAGGACTATTGCCATAACCTTATCCTTCGCTACTTCAAGTTTATTCGTCTGTAGCCACAGTCTAATTGAATGCAACACTTCATCTCCTTTGATCATTAAGTTTTCTTTTGTGGTTGCAGTAACCAGAGCGGCTAAATCATCAGCATACCCTAGCATACTCGTTCCTTCTACCGTTGTGCATTCGAATATGTCGTCGTACAAGACGTTCCACAAGGTCGGTCCGAGAACCGAACCCTGTGGAACGCCGCCCCCTATGTGTTCTTTTTGTTTTGGGGAAATTTGAATTTTCCTTTCGGATAAATACGACGCTATCGTGTTGACCAAGTACTCGCTCACCCCGCGATTCTTTAATTTTGTTATTATCTTCTCCCAAGAGGCCTGATTAAATGCATTTTTGATATCGATTGTTATAAGGGCACACCACATGTTTTTATTTTTAGCTTCTCTGGCTGTTTGTACCACCTTAGTTATGGCATCTACTGTCGTCCTACCTTGTCGAAACCCAAATTGATATTCACTGAATCCTCCTAAGCTTTGTATCTCCGTTATTAGTCGCGTATTTATTATATTTTCATAAACCTTCGCTAATGCGTCTATCAAGCAAATAGGCCTGTACTTGGTTTGGTCCTGAGGATTCTTTTTCGGCTTTTCTAGCAGTATCAACTTCGTAATTTTCCAGATATCCGGAAAGATATTGTCATTCAGCATTTGGTTGAAGATTCGAAGAAAATATTCTGAGTTCGCGTTAACCATATGTTTGATCACCTCTGGTGGAAGTCCATCTGGTCCGGGTGCTTTTCTTGATTTGATTTTCCTCGTTGCCGCTTGTAGTTCTTCCGCCGTTATTAATTGTTTATTTTCTTCAATTTCTTTTTGTTGTTTCGGGAATGTGTCGATATCGGTCACAAAGAGTTTGTTAAACTGAGTGACGCGTTCTTTGGGAGTTAGTGCAATTTTTGGTGCCGTATATCGTAATTGTGCCATCACTATTTTGTAGCCATCTCCGTATACATCTTCATCTAGCCGATCGCAGAGTTCTTTCCATCCCTTTTTCTTTTCAGCAGCTATTTCTTTGCACAGTTTCCTCTTTGCGATTTTATACGTGTTTTTCTTTATTGTTCGTTGTTCTTCAGATCTTGTCTCCTTTTGGAATTCTTTCCTTTTCTTGTGCACTTCAGAAATCAATCTTTGTATGGAGTCAGTCCACCAGTACGGCATGCCACCTCCTTTGTCTACTCTAACGCGAGGAGTGCTCTGTTCGTAAGCTTTAATCAGTTCTTCCCTACATGTTCCCAATTCCGCGTGGTTTGATATATTATCTCGAAATATTCTCTCCATCTTTTCTAAGTTAGTATTGCCGTATCTATATGTATTTATTCGTGTTTGCGTTGTCGTAATATCTAGTTTTATGGCTTGATGATCGCTCAGTGACAATTCATTTTTCAACACACACCATCTCGGGTTCTTATCCATTATATTGTTATCGACTATAGTCAGGTCTACATATGAAATTCCATTAGGTCGTATGAGTGTTGGTTCTTTTCCATCATTGAGTATATTCAAGTCCAGAGCAAATGTCCATTCCAATACTGTTTCTCCCCTACGATCTGTTACTTTACCTCCCCAGTACATATGTTTAGCATTGAAGTCTCCGGCCACTATCAGTTTCTTGTCTAACTTCTTCGTTACCATCACCGCATTTTGTAATTCTTTCATATTTTCCAAAAAGGTTTCAAAAGAGCTATTAGGACTTATATATACACTAAACATCACATACTCTCTGGTTTCTACACATACGTAGCAGTTCCCCATCTGGATATTAGTGACTTGCTGATTTAAGCTAGTCTTGATTATGGCCGTGGTTTTTTCTCTATTCATATAGATATTACTTTTCCTGCTGCACATAGATATATTGGGTTCGGAGACAATCATAAAGTCGTAGCTGTCTCTTTTGACCGTAGCATAGGCAACATCGTGTGCTGCCTTGCTACAGTTCGCATTTAGCTGTAACAGCTTGAATTTTATTTTTTCCTTTTGTCTTTGGCAGCGGTCAAGGCCCTTATAAAGGACCTGCACTTACCGCTTCCAGCCTGATGTCCTTGTTCGTTGCACAGTGGGCAATAAGGTATCTCTTGGCAGTCTCTGGCTATGTGCCCTTCTTTCGTGCACCGCTGGCATATGTCCTTTCTGTCTTCCCCCGTGCATTCCTTGGCTTGATGGTCGTATTGCCAACACTTGTAACATCTTCTCAGTGTTATTCTTTCTTCTATTCGACAGATCTCAAAGCCTATCTTGACTTTGCCCATTTTTAATAGTCTATTGGCGTCTTCTTCTGCTACTAATAACGTTGCAATTTTATTCTCATTTTTAGTAGGTCGAACTGATTTGACAATAAATTTTTCGGGTATACTAATGTATCCTGCGTCTTTCAATGCTTCCTCTATCTCCCCCGTCTCTATTGTAATGTCTAGGTCCCTTACATGGAGTACTTTTGTTCTGACTCCTCCTAACGAAATTGCTTTCCGTCCTTCGAATATCTCTTTAATCTTGTCATTTGTGTTTGTGTCCTCTTTTGCTATCTTGATAAGAAGTTCCCCGTTTTTTGTTTTCCGTACTCCTTTTATATTTTCTTTAACTAGCTGTTCCTCTTTCAGCCCTTCTTTTAGTTTCCTTACTGTATCAGCATATGACACGGAGTCATCTTTTCGTATGAGGATTGCTTCTCCTCTTTTTTTCCTTTGTCTCTCTTCTTCTTTATCATTTCGTCTACTCAATATTATATTGATTTTGTATCCCATATTGTGATAATTCACTTCTACCATTTTTCTAAATTTCTCACCGAGTATACCTACCGGGCAGACTATCGTCGCCATCTTCTCCTCCGCCGTGTTTATTATTTTTGTCATTTCCTTTAGTATATGGAAAACATCTTGTTCCGTCCTACCGTCTTGCTTGGTTGGGTCATAATATACAGTCGTTAGTCTTCTTGTCATCTTCTTTTGTGTTTTTTGTATTAGGTAAGATACAGTCTGTTCAATTGCGACATAACTTCCTCCTTGACATTCGATTTTTTCTCCATGTAAAAGTTCTGGATATCTGTTCAGAAACATTTTACTTATTCTTGTCCTTCGTTTAGGTTCTATGTCCATGAAAAGGATCATATTTCCATCATTACACTTTGCCGGGTCTTCAATCTTAATTTCTGTACATACAAAACTGGATGGGGTCCAATTTTTGTCCTGTACATTAACGAACTCTTCATACGTAGATTTTTCTATTTCGTTTAAATCGAACTGTGGTTCTATTGTTCCTCCATTCTGTCCCACTTTACTCACTTGTCTGGCGAGCTCTTTCTCTAACTTTTTTATTTGTTCCAGATGCCGCATTTGCTCTTCTTTCATATAAATAATATTATGTTTAAGTGTCCTTATTATTTCTTCTTGGTTCTTTATGCGTTCCTCTGCTTTCTGCCGTCTTTCTGATATCATTTCCTTTTCATTCTTATACTCATTAGTCACCCTATTAACTATACTATTTATTTCTGTCGCCCATGCTTTAATCTCCTTATGTACGTTTTTGTTCTCCTTGACAAATTTATTAAGGTCATCTGTCTTAGACCTCAGTTTCGAGATAAGTTTATGTTCTACCTCTGTCGTGTTCGTAACTTGCGTCTTTGGCGGGCTATCCTCCACATATTTCCTTTTCTTGGCATATTCGCCTTCCATCTGGGCGACGGTTCCTCTCACGCTACATCCCCATGTTGCGGCCCTAACCCTTGTAGGTGTTAAGAGAACGGATTCTTCTGTGGTTTCTCTTGATATCTCCTTAGCCGGAGACCTTACTACTCTGGGTTTCCTTGCGAAAATCTCTTTTTCTGCGTCGATAGCGAGCATCTCACTCATCATTTTCTCTTCTCTTCCAGTAACACTAGTAGACGCTGCGGCCTGGTCACCCATCACAAACGCCTCGCAGTCTCTGGATGACGACCCGGGATCGGCCTGCTCGACCACCTCTCCCGTGCCGGGACTGTCAGTTCCGAGTTCCGACTGCCCGTAAGTTTCTTTCGTTTTATTAAGATCCATTATTGTTTCTTAAGCATTTTAGAGCTCCTGCCAGCGTTTCTTCAGCCGCCCGCTCCGGGTCAGACGCTGACCAGGGGAGCCGCCCATTATGGGACAGACGCTTCCTGGCTTTAATGGAGGTCTGGTAGATAAGAAAAGGAAAGGAAAGACCCCTAGCCCTCGGAAACCTAATAGCGTCGGGGTCTGAATACAAGTATGTTGGCCAAGAGAGGCCGAGAGTAAAGATTTAAAGCCTACCACCCGCATAGAAGACGAAGAGTGGGAGAGAAGATGAAAGAAACCAGCCATCTAGTGTGATGACTGAGGGTGGTCCGCGGTGTCGGTTTTCACACGGATATTGGGGGGTTTTAATCCCTCTCACCGTGCTTATAGCCGACACTAACCATTTTCCTTACGCAAAATGGCCACTCCCCTATCCGCCACCCGGGGGACGCGCCTGGTAGTTAGCCACCCCAGGGACCTGACCTGACCTGACCTGACCTGACCTGACCTGACCTGACATGACCTGACCTGACCTGACCTGACCTGACCTGACCTGACATTTCGGGCTGCAGAAGCCATATCCGTTTTCATTTCTTCGATAACTCCAATGGTTTTCCCAGAATCGTCCTTTGAAATGTTCAAAAATATGCAAAATGACCTCCATTTTCAACCAATTTTCAACAAAATTTTCGAAATTTCACTTAATACATTTTCTTGCACATTTCGGGCCGCAGGAGCCATATCCGTTTTCATTTCTTCGATAACTCCAATGGTTTTCCCAGAATCGTTCTTTGAAATGACAAAAATATGCAAAATGACCTCAATTTTCAACCAATTTTCAACAAAATTTTCGAAATTTCACTTAATATATTTTCTTCCACATTTCGGGCCGCAGAAGCCATATCCGTTTTCATTTCTTCGATAACTCCAATGGTTTTCCCAGAATCGTCCTTTGAAATGTTCAAAAATATGCAAAATGACCTCAATTTTCAACCAATTTTCAACAAAATTTTCGAAATATCACTTAATACATTTTCTTGCACATTTCGGGCCCAGAAGCCATATCCGTTTTCATTTCTTCGATAACTCCAATGGTTTTCCCAGAATCGTCCTTTGAAATGTTCAAAAATATGCAAAATGACCTCAATTTTCAACCAATTTTCAACAAAATTTTCGAAATTTCACTTAATACATTTTCTTCCACATTTCGGGCCGCAGAAGCCATATCCGTTTTCATTTCTTCGATAACTCCAATGGTTTTCCCAGAATCGCCCTTTGAAATGTTCAAAAATATGCAAAATGACCTCAATTTTCAACCAATTTTCAACAAAATTTTCGAAATTTCACTTAATACATTTTCTTGCACATTTCTTGCCGCAGAAGCCATATCCGTTTTCATTTCTTCGATAACTCCAATGGTTTTCCCAGAATCGTCCTTTGAAATGTTCAAAAATATGCACAATGACCTCAATTTTCAACCAATTTTCAACAAAATTTTCGAAATTTCACTTAATACAGTTTCTTGCACATTTCGGGCCGCAGAAGCCATATCCGTTTTCATTTCTTCGATAACTCCAATGGTTTTCCCAGAATCGTCCTTTGAAATGTTCAAAAATATGCAAAATGACCTCAATTTTCAATCAATTTTCAACAAAATTTTCGAAATTTCACTTAATATATTTTCTTGCACATTTCGGGCCGCAGAAGCCATATCCGTTATCATTTCTTCGATAACTCCAATGGTTTTCCCAGAATCGTCCTTTGAAATGTTCAAAAATATGCAAAATGACCTCAATTTTCAATCAATTTTAACAAAATTTTCGAAATTTAACTTAATACATTTTCTTGCACATTTCGGGCCGCAGAAGCCATATCCGTTTTCATTTTTTTGATAACTCCAATTTTTTTCCCAGAATCGTCCTTTGAAATGTTCAAAAATATGCAAAATGACCTCAATTTTCAACCAATTTTCAATATTTTTTCGAAATTTCACTTAATACATTTTCTTGCACATTTCGGGCCGCAGAAGCCATATCCGTTTTCATTTCTTCGATAACCCCAATGGTTTTCCCAGAATCGTACTTTGAAATGTTCAAAAATATGCAAAATGACCTCAATTTTCAACCAATTTTCAACAAAATTTTCGAAATTTCACTTAATACATTTTCTTGCACATTTCAGGCCGCAGAAGCCATATCCGTTTTCATTTCTTCGATAACTCCAATGGTTTTCCCAGAATCGTCCTTTGAAATGTTCAAAAATATGCAAAATGACCTCAATTTTCAACCAATTTTCAACAAAATTTTCGAAATTTCACTTAATACATTTTCTTGCACATTTCGGGCCGCAGGAGCCATATCCGTTTTCATTTCTTCGATAACTCCAATGGTTTTCCCAGAATCGTTCTTTGAAATGTTCAAAAATATGCAAAATGACCTCAATTTTCAACTAATTTTCAACAAAATTTTCGAAATTTCACTTAATATATTTTCTTCCACATTTCGGGCCGCAGAAGCCATATCCGTTTTCATTTCTTCGATAACTCCAATGGTTTTCCCAGAATCGTCTTTTGAAATGTTCAAAAATATGCAAAATGACCTCAATTTTCAACCAATTTTCAACAAAATTTTCGAAATATCACTTAATACATTTTCTTGCACATTTCGGGCCCAGAAGCCATATCCGTTTTCATTTCTTCGATAACTCCAATGGTTTTCCCAGAATCGTCCTTTGAAATATTCAAAAATATGCAAAATGACCTCAATTTTCAACCAATTTTCAACAAAATTTTCGAAATTTCACTTAATACATTTTCTTGCACATTTCGGGCCGCAGGAGCCATATCCGTTTTCATTTCTTCGATAACTCCAATGGTTTTCCCAGAATCGTTCTTTGAAATGTTCAAAAATATGCAAAATGACCTCAATTTTCAACCAATTTTCAACAAAATTTTCGAAATTTCACTTAATACATTTTCTTCCACATTTCGGGCCGCAGAAGCCATATCCGTTTTCATTTCTTCGATAACTCCAATGGTTTTCCCAGAATCGTCCTTTGAAATGTTCAAAAATATGCAAAATGACCTCAATTTTCAACCAATTTTCAACAAAATTTTCGAAATATCACTTAATACATTTTCTTGCACATTTCGGGCCCAGAAGCCATATCCGTTTTCATTTCTTCGATAACTCCAATGGTTTTCCCAGAATCGTCCTTTGAAATGTTCAAAAATATGCAAAATGACCTCAATTTTCAACCAATTTTCAACAAAATTTTCGAAATTTCACTTAATACAGTTTCTTGCACATTTCGGGCCGCAGAAGCCATATCCGTTTTCATTTCTTCGATAACTCCAATGGTTTTCCCAGAATCGTCCTTTGAAATGTTCAAAAATATGCGAAATGACCTCAATTTTCAACCAATTTTCAACAAAATTTTCGAAATTTCACTTAATACATTTTCTTGCACATTTCGGGCCGCAGAAGCCATATCCGTTTTCATTTCTTCGATAACTCCAATGGTTTTCCCAGAATCGTCCTTTGAAATGTCAAAAATATGCAAAATGACCTCAATTTTCAACCAATTTTCAACAAAATTATCGAAATTTCATTTAATACATTTTCTTGCACATTTCGGGCCGCAGAAGCCATTTCCGTTATCATTTCTTCGATAACTCCAATGGTTTTCCCAGAATCGTCCTTTGAAATGTTCAAAAATATGCAAAATGACCTCAATTTTCAACCAATTTTCAACAAAATTTTCGAAATTTCACTTAATACATTTTCTTGCACATTTCAGGCCGCAGAAGCCATATCCGTTTTCATTTCTTCGATAACTCCAATGGTTTTCCCAGAATCGTCCTTTGAAATGTTCAAAAATATGCAAAATGACCTCAATTTTCAACCAATTTTCAACAAAATTTTCGAAATTTCACTTAATACATTTTCTTGCACATTTCGGGCCGCAGAAGCCATATCCGTTTTTATTTCTTCGATAACTCCAATGGTTTTCCCAGAATCGTCCTATGAAATGTTCAAAAATATGCAAAATGACCTCAATTTTCAACCAATTTTCAACAAAATTTTCGAAATTTCACTTAATACATTTTCTTGCACATTTCGGGCCGCAGAAGCCATATCCGTTTTCATTTCTTCGATAACTCCAATGGTTTTCCCAGAACCGTCCTTTGAAATGTTCAAAAATATGCAAAATGACCTCAATTTTCAACCAATTTTCAACAAAATTTTCGAAATTTCACTTAATACATTTTCTTGCACATTTCGGGCCTCAGAAGCCATATCCGTTTTCATTTCTTCGATAACTCCAATGGTTTTCCCAGAATCGTCCTTTGAAATATTCCAAAATATGCAAAATGACCTCAATTTTCAACCAATTTTCAACAAAATTTTCGAAATTTCACTTAATACATTCTCTTGCACATTTCGGGCTGCAGAAGCCATATCCGTTTTCATTTCTTCGATAACTCCAATGGTTTTCCCAGAATCGTCCTTTGAAATATTCCAAAATATGCAAAATGACCTCAATTTTCAACCAATTTTCAACAAAATTTTCGAAATTTCACTTAATACATTTTCTTGCACAAATTTGGGCCGCAGAAGCCATATCCGTTCTCATTTCTTCGATAACTCCAATGGTTTTCCCAGAATCGTCCTTTGAAATGTTCAAAAATATGCAAAATGACCTCAATTTTCAACCAATTTTCAACAAAATTTTCGAAATTTCACTTAATACATTTTCTTGCACATTTCGGGCCGCAGAAGCCATATCCGTTTTCATTTCTTCGATAACTCCAATGGTTTTCCCAGAATCGTCCTTTGAAATGTTCAAAAATATGCAAAATGACCTCAATTTTCAACCAATTTTCAACAAAATTTTCGAAATTTCACTTAATACATTTTCTTGCACATTTCGGGCCGCAGAAGCCATATCCGTTTTCATTTCTTCGATAACTCCAATGGTTTTCCCAGAATCGCCATTTGAAATGTTCAAAAATATGCAAAATGACCTCAATTTTCAACCAATTTTCAACAAAATTTTCGAAATTTCACTTAATACATTTTCTTGCACATTTCGGGCCGCAGAAGCCATATCCGTTTTCATTTCTTCGATAACTCCAATGGTTTTCCCAGAATCGTCCCTTGAAATATTCAAAAATATGCAAAATGACCTCAATTATCAACCAATTTTCAACAAAATTATCGAAATTTCATTTAATACATTTTCTTGCACATTTCGGGCCGCAGAAGCCATTTCCGTTATCATTTCTTCGATAACTCCAATGGTTTTCCCAGAATCGTCCTTTGAAATGTTCAAAAATATGCAAAATGACCTCAATTTTCAACCAATTTTCAACAAAATTTTCGAAATTTCACTTAATACATTTTCTTGCACATTTCAGGCCGCAGAAGCCATATCCGTTTTCATTTCTTCGATAACTCCAATGGTTTTCCCAGAATCGTCCTTTGAAATGTTCAAAAATATGCAAAATGACCTCAATTTTCAACCAATTTTCAACAAAATTTTCGAAATTTCACTTAATACATTTTCTTGCACATTTCGGGCCGCAGAAGCCATATCCGTTTTTATTTCTTCGATAACTCCAATGGTTTTCCCAGAATCGTCCTATGAAATGTTCAAAAATATGCAAAATGACCTCAATTTTCAACCAATTTTCAACAAAATTTTCGAAATTTCACTTAATACATTTTCTTGCACATTTCGGGCCGCAGAAGCCATATCCGTTTTCATTTCTTCGATAACTCCAATGGTTTTCCCAGAACCGTCCTTTGAAATGTTCAAAAATATGCAAAATGACCTCAATTTTCAACCAATTTTCAACAAAATTTTCGAAATTTCACTTAATACATTTTCTTGCACATTTCGGGCCTCAGAAGCCATATCCGTTTTCATTTCTTCGATAACTCCAATGGTTTTCCCAGAATCGTCCTTTGAAATATTCCAAAATATGCAAAATGACCTCAATTTTCAACCAATTTTCAACAAAATTTTCGAAATTTCACTTAATACATTCTCTTGCACATTTCGGGCTGCAGAAGCCATATCCGTTTTCATTTCTTCGATAACTCCAATGGTTTTCCCAGAATCGTCCTTTGAAATATTCCAAAATATGCAAAATGACCTCAATTTTCAACCAATTTTCAACAAAATTTTCGAAATTTCACTTAATACATTTTCTTGCACAAATTTGGGCCGCAGAAGCCATATCCGTTCTCATTTCTTCGATAACTCCAATGGTTTTTTCAGAATCGTCCTTTCAAATGTTCAAAAATATGCAAAATGACCTCAATTTTCAACCAATTTTCAACAAAATTTTCGAAATTTCACTTAATACATTTTCTTGCACATTTCGGGCCGCAGAAGCCATATCCGTTTTCATTTCTTCGATAACTCCAATGGTTTTCCCAGAATCGTCCTTTGAAATGTTCAAAAATATGCAAAATGACCTCAATTTTCAACCAATTTTCAACAAAATTTTCGAAATTTCACTTAATACATTTTCTTGCACATTTCGGGCCGCAGAAGCCATATCCGTTTTCATTTCTTCGATAACTCCAATGGTTTTCCCAGAATCGCCATTTGAAATGTTCAAAAATATGCAAAATGACCTCAATTTTCAACCAATTTTCAACAAAATTTTCGAAATTTCACTTAATACATTTTCTTGCACATTTCGGGCCGCAGAAGCCATATCCGTTTTCATTTCTTCGATAACTCCAATGGTTTTCCCAGAATCGTCCCTTGAAATATTCAAAAATATGCAAAATGACCTCAATTTTCAACCAATTTTCAACAAAATTTTCGAAATTTCACTTAATACATTTTCTTGCACATTTCGGGCCGCAGAAGCCATATCCGTTTTCATTTCTTCGATAACTCCAATGGTTTTCCCAGAATCGTCCTTTGAAATGTTCAAAAATATGCAAAATGACCTCAAATTTCAACCAATTTTCAACAAAATTTTCGAAATTTCACTTAATACATCTTCTTGCACATTTCGGGCCGCAGAAGCCATATCCGTTTTCATTTCTTCGATAACTCCAATGGTTTTCCCAGAATCGTCCTTTGAAATGTTCAAAAATATGCAAAATGACTTTAATTTTCAACCAATTTTCAACAGAATTTTCGAAATTTCACTTAATACATTTTCTTGCACATTTCGGGCCGCAGAAGCCATATCCGTTTTCATTTCTTCGATAACTCCAATGGTTTTCCCAGAATCGTCCTTTGAAATGTTCAAAAATATGCAAAATGACCTCAATTTTCAACCAATTTTCAACAAAATTTTCGAAATTTCACTTAATACATTTTCTTGCACATTTCGGGCCGCAGAAGCCATATCCGTTTTCATTTCTTCGATAACTCCAATGGTTTTCCCAGAATCGTCCTTTGAAATGTTCAAAAATATGCAAAATGACCTCAATTTTCAACCAATTTTCAACAAAATTTTCGAAATTTCACTTAATACATTTTCTTGCACATTTCGGGCCGCAGAAGCCATATCCGTTTTCATTTCTTCGATAACTCCAATGGTTTTCCCAGAATCGCCATTTGAAATGTTCAAAAATATGCAAAATGACCTCAATTTTCAACCAATTTTCAACAAAATTTTCGAAATTTCACTTAATACATTTTCTTGCACATTTCGGGCCGCAGAAGCCATATCCGTTTTCATTTCTTCGATAACTCCAATGGTTTTCCCAGAATCGTCCCTTGAAATATTCAAAAATATGCAAAATGACCTCAATTTTCAACCAATTTTCAACAAAATTTTCGAAATTTCACTTAATACATTTTCTTGCACATTTCGGGCCGCAGAAGCCATATCCGTTTTCATTTCTTCGATAACTCCAATGATTTTCCCAGAATCGTCCTTTGAAATATTCAAAAATATACAAAATGACCTCAATTTTCAACCAATTTTCAACAAAATTTTCGAAATTTCACTTAATACATTTTCTTGCACATTTCGGGCCGCAGAAGCCATATCCGTTTTCATTTCTTCGATAACTCCAATGGTTTTCCCAGAATCGTCCTTTGAAATGTTCAAAAATATGCAAAATGACCTCAAATTTCAACCAATTTTCAACAAAATTTTCGAAATTTCACTTAATACATCTTCTTGCACATTTCGGGCCGCAGAAGCCATATCCGTTTTCATTTCTTCGATAACTCCAATGGTTTTCCCAGAATCGTCCTTTGAAATGTTCAAAAATATGCAAAATGACTTTAATTTTCAACCAATTTTCAACAGAATTTTCGAAATTTCACTTAATACATTTTCTTGCACATTTCGGGCCGCAGAAGCCATATCCGTTTTCATTTCTTCGATAACTCCAATGGTTTTCCCAGAATCGTCCCTTGAAATATTCAAAAATATGCAAAATGACCTCAATTTTCAACCAATTTTCAACAAAATTTTCGAAATTTCACTTAATACATTTTCTTGCACATTTCGGGCCGCAGAAGCCATATCCGTTTTCATTTCTTCGATAACTCCAATGGTTTTCCCACAATCGTCCTTTGAAATGTTCAAAAATATGCAAAATGACCTCAATTTTCAACCAATTTTCAACAAAATTTTCGAAATTTCACTTAATACATTTTCTTGCACATTTCAGGCCGCAGAAGCCATATCCGTTTTCATTTCTTCGATAACTCCAATGGTTTTCCCAGAATCGTCCTTTGAAATGTTCAAAAATATGCAAAATGACCTCAATTTTCAACCAATTTTCAACAAAATTTTCGAAATTTCACTTAATACATTTTCTTGCACATTTCGGGCCGCAGGAGCCATATCCGTTTTCATTTCTTCGATAACTCCAATGGTTTTCCCAGAATCGTTCTTTGAAATGTTCAAAAATATGCAAAATGACCTCAATTTTCAACTAATTTTCAACAAAATTTTCGAAATTTCACTTAATATATTTTCTTCCACATTTCGGGCCGCAGAAGCCATATCCGTTTTCATTTCTTCGATAACTCCAATGGTTTTCCCAGAATCGTCTTTTGAAATGTTCAAAAATATGCAAAATGACCTCAATTTTCAACCAATTTTCAACAAAATTTTCGAAATATCACTTAATACATTTTCTTGCACATTTCGGGCCCAGAAGCCATATCCGTTTTCATTTCTTCGATAACTCCAATGGTTTTCCCAGAATCGTCCTTTGAAATATTCAAAAATATGCAAAATGACCTCAATTTTCAACCAATTTTCAACAAAATTTTCGAAATTTCACTTAATACATTTTCTTGCACATTTCGGGCCGCAGGAGCCATATCCGTTTTCATTTCTTCGATAACTCCAATGGTTTTCCCAGAATCGTTCTTTGAAATGTTCAAAAATATGCAAAATGACCTCAATTTTCAACCAATTTTCAACAAAATTTTCGAAATTTCACTTAATACATTTTCTTCCACATTTCGGGCCGCAGAAGCCATATCCGTTTTCATTTCTTCGATAACTCCAATGGTTTTCCCAGAATCGTCCTTTGAAATGTTCAAAAATATGCAAAATGACCTCAATTTTCAACCAATTTTCAACAAAATTTTCGAAATATCACTTAATACATTTTCTTGCACATTTCGGGCCCAGAAGCCATATCCGTTTTCATTTCTTCGATAACTCCAATGGTTTTCCCAGAATCGTCCTTTGAAATGTTCAAAAATATGCAAAATGACCTCAATTTTCAACCAATTTTCAACAAAATTTTCGAAATTTCACTTAATACAGTTTCTTGCACATTTCGGGCCGCAGAAGCCATATCCGTTTTCATTTCTTCGATAACTCCAATGGTTTTCCCAGAATCGTCCTTTGAAATGTTCAAAAATATGCGAAATGACCTCAATTTTCAACCAATTTTCAACAAAATTTTCGAAATTTCACTTAATACATTTTCTTGCACATTTCGGGCCGCAGAAGCCATATCCGTTTTCATTTCTTCGATAACTCCAATGGTTTTCCCAGAATCGTCCTTTGAAATGTCAAAAATATGCAAAATGACCTCAATTTTCAACCAATTTTCAACAAAATTATCGAAATTTCATTTAATACATTTTCTTGCACATTTCGGGCCGCAGAAGCCATTTCCGTTATCATTTCTTCGATAACTCCAATGGTTTTCCCAGAATCGTCCTTTGAAATGTTCAAAAATATGCAAAATGACCTCAATTTTCAACCAATTTTCAACAAAATTTTCGAAATTTCACTTAATACATTTTCTTGCACATTTCAGGCCGCAGAAGCCATATCCGTTTTCATTTCTTCGATAACTCCAATGGTTTTCCCAGAATCGTCCTTTGAAATGTTCAAAAATATGCAAAATGACCTCAATTTTCAACCAATTTTCAACAAAATTTTCGAAATTTCACTTAATACATTTTCTTGCACATTTCGGGCCGCAGAAGCCATATCCGTTTTTATTTCTTCGATAACTCCAATGGTTTTCCCAGAATCGTCCTATGAAATGTTCAAAAATATGCAAAATGACCTCAATTTTCAACCAATTTTCAACAAAATTTTCGAAATTTCACTTAATACATTTTCTTGCACATTTCGGGCCGCAGAAGCCATATCCGTTTTCATTTCTTCGATAACTCCAATGGTTTTCCCAGAACCGTCCTTTGAAATGTTCAAAAATATGCAAAATGACCTCAATTTTCAACCAATTTTCAACAAAATTTTCGAAATTTCACTTAATACATTTTCTTGCACATTTCGGGCCTCAGAAGCCATATCCGTTTTCATTTCTTCGATAACTCCAATGGTTTTCCCAGAATCGTCCTTTGAAATATTCCAAAATATGCAAAATGACCTCAATTTTCAACCAATTTTCAACAAAATTTTCGAAATTTCACTTAATACATTCTCTTGCACATTTCGGGCTGCAGAAGCCATATCCGTTTTCATTTCTTCGATAACTCCAATGGTTTTCCCAGAATCGTCCTTTGAAATATTCCAAAATATGCAAAATGACCTCAATTTTCAACCAATTTTCAACAAAATTTTCGAAATTTCACTTAATACATTTTCTTGCACAAATTTGGGCCGCAGAAGCCATATCCGTTCTCATTTCTTCGATAACTCCAATGGTTTTCCCAGAATCGTCCTTTGAAATGTTCAAAAATATGCAAAATGACCTCAATTTTCAACCAATTTTCAACAAAATTTTCGAAATTTCACTTAATACATTTTCTTGCACATTTCGGGCCGCAGAAGCCATATCCGTTTTCATTTCTTCGATAACTCCAATGGTTTTCCCAGAATCGTCCTTTGAAATGTTCAAAAATATGCAAAATGACCTCAATTTTCAACCAATTTTCAACAAAATTTTCGAAATTTCACTTAATACATTTTCTTGCACATTTCGGGCCGCAGAAGCCATATCCGTTTTCATTTCTTCGATAACTCCAATGGTTTTCCCAGAATCGCCATTTGAAATGTTCAAAAATATGCAAAATGACCTCAATTTTCAACCAATTTTCAACAAAATTTTCGAAATTTCACTTAATACATTTTCTTGCACATTTCGGGCCGCAGAAGCCATATCCGTTTTCATTTCTTCGATAACTCCAATGGTTTTCCCAGAATCGTCCCTTGAAATATTCAAAAATATGCAAAATGACCTCAATTATCAACCAATTTTCAACAAAATTATCGAAATTTCATTTAATACATTTTCTTGCACATTTCGGGCCGCAGAAGCCATTTCCGTTATCATTTCTTCGATAACTCCAATGGTTTTCCCAGAATCGTCCTTTGAAATGTTCAAAAATATGCAAAATGACCTCAATTTTCAACCAATTTTCAACAAAATTTTCGAAATTTCACTTAATACATTTTCTTGCACATTTCAGGCCGCAGAAGCCATATCCGTTTTCATTTCTTCGATAACTCCAATGGTTTTCCCAGAATCGTCCTTTGAAATGTTCAAAAATATGCAAAATGACCTCAATTTTCAACCAATTTTCAACAAAATTTTCGAAATTTCACTTAATACATTTTCTTGCACATTTCGGGCCGCAGAAGCCATATCCGTTTTTATTTCTTCGATAACTCCAATGGTTTTCCCAGAATCGTCCTATGAAATGTTCAAAAATATGCAAAATGACCTCAATTTTCAACCAATTTTCAACAAAATTTTCGAAATTTCACTTAATACATTTTCTTGCACATTTCGGGCCGCAGAAGCCATATCCGTTTTCATTTCTTCGATAACTCCAATGGTTTTCCCAGAACCGTCCTTTGAAATGTTCAAAAATATGCAAAATGACCTCAATTTTCAACCAATTTTCAACAAAATTTTCGAAATTTCACTTAATACATTTTCTTGCACATTTCGGGCCTCAGAAGCCATATCCGTTTTCATTTCTTCGATAACTCCAATGGTTTTCCCAGAATCGTCCTTTGAAATATTCCAAAATATGCAAAATGACCTCAATTTTCAACCAATTTTCAACAAAATTTTCGAAATTTCACTTAATACATTCTCTTGCACATTTCGGGCTGCAGAAGCCATATCCGTTTTCATTTCTTCGATAACTCCAATGGTTTTCCCAGAATCGTCCTTTGAAATATTCCAAAATATGCAAAATGACCTCAATTTTCAACCAATTTTCAACAAAATTTTCGAAATTTCACTTAATACATTTTCTTGCACAAATTTGGGCCGCAGAAGCCATATCCGTTCTCATTTCTTCGATAACTCCAATGGTTTTTTCAGAATCGTCCTTTCAAATGTTCAAAAATATGCAAAATGACCTCAATTTTCAACCAATTTTCAACAAAATTTTCGAAATTTCACTTAATACATTTTCTTGCACATTTCGGGCCGCAGAAGCCATATCCGTTTTCATTTCTTCGATAACTCCAATGGTTTTCCCAGAATCGTCCTTTGAAATGTTCAAAAATATGCAAAATGACCTCAATTTTCAACCAATTTTCAACAAAATTTTCGAAATTTCACTTAATACATTTTCTTGCACATTTCGGGCCGCAGAAGCCATATCCGTTTTCATTTCTTCGATAACTCCAATGGTTTTCCCAGAATCGCCATTTGAAATGTTCAAAAATATGCAAAATGACCTCAATTTTCAACCAATTTTCAACAAAATTTTCGAAATTTCACTTAATACATTTTCTTGCACATTTCGGGCCGCAGAAGCCATATCCGTTTTCATTTCTTCGATAACTCCAATGGTTTTCCCAGAATCGTCCCTTGAAATATTCAAAAATATGCAAAATGACCTCAATTTTCAACCAATTTTCAACAAAATTTTCGAAATTTCACTTAATACATTTTCTTGCACATTTCGGGCCGCAGAAGCCATATCCGTTTTCATTTCTTCGATAACTCCAATGGTTTTCCCAGAATCGTCCTTTGAAATGTTCAAAAATATGCAAAATGACCTCAAATTTCAACCAATTTTCAACAAAATTTTCGAAATTTCACTTAATACATCTTCTTGCACATTTCGGGCCGCAGAAGCCATATCCGTTTTCATTTCTTCGATAACTCCAATGGTTTTCCCAGAATCGTCCTTTGAAATGTTCAAAAATATGCAAAATGACTTTAATTTTCAACCAATTTTCAACAGAATTTTCGAAATTTCACTTAATACATTTTCTTGCACATTTCGGGCCGCAGAAGCCATATCCGTTTTCATTTCTTCGATAACTCCAATGGTTTTCCCAGAATCGTCCTTTGAAATGTTCAAAAATATGCAAAATGACCTCAATTTTCAACCAATTTTCAACAAAATTTTCGAAATTTCACTTAATACATTTTCTTGCACATTTCGGGCCGCAGAAGCCATATCCGTTTTCATTTCTTCGATAACTCCAATGGTTTTCCCAGAATCGTCCTTTGAAATGTTCAAAAATATGCAAAATGACCTCAATTTTCAACCAATTTTCAACAAAATTTTCGAAATTTCACTTAATACATTTTCTTGCACATTTCGGGCCGCAGAAGCCATATCCGTTTTCATTTCTTCGATAACTCCAATGGTTTTCCCAGAATCGCCATTTGAAATGTTCAAAAATATGCAAAATGACCTCAATTTTCAACCAATTTTCAACAAAATTTTCGAAATTTCACTTAATACATTTTCTTGCACATTTCGGGCCGCAGAAGCCATATCCGTTTTCATTTCTTCGATAACTCCAATGGTTTTCCCAGAATCGTCCCTTGAAATATTCAAAAATATGCAAAATGACCTCAATTTTCAACCAATTTTCAACAAAATTTTCGAAATTTCACTTAATACATTTTCTTGCACATTTCGGGCCGCAGAAGCCATATCCGTTTTCATTTCTTCGATAACTCCAATGATTTTCCCAGAATCGTCCTTTGAAATATTCAAAAATATACAAAATGACCTCAATTTTCAACCAATTTTCAACAAAATTTTCGAAATTTCACTTAATACATTTTCTTGCACATTTCGGGCCGCAGAAGCCATATCCGTTTTCATTTCTTCGATAACTCCAATGATTTTCCCAGAATCGTCCTTTGAAATATTCAAAAATATACAAAATGACCTCAATTTTCAACCAATTTTCAACAAAATTTTCGAAATTTCACTTAATACATTTTCTTGCACATTTCGGGCCGCAGAAGCCATATCCGTTTTCATTTCTTCGATAACTCCAATGGTTTTCCCAGAATCGTCCTTTGAAATGTTCAAAAATATGCAAAATGACCTCAAATTTCAACCAATTTTCAACAAAATTTTCGAAATTTCACTTAATACATCTTCTTGCACATTTCGGGCCGCAGAAGCCATATCCGTTTTCATTTCTTCGATAACTCCAATGGTTTTCCCAGAATCGTCCTTTGAAATGTTCAAAAATATGCAAAATGACTTTAATTTTCAACCAATTTTCAACAGAATTTTCGAAATTTCACTTAATACATTTTCTTGCACATTTCGGGCCGCAGAAGCCATATCCGTTTTCATTTCTTCGATAACTCCAATGGTTTTCCCACAATCGTCCTTTGAAATGTTCAAAAATATGCAAAATGACCTCAATTTTCAACCAATTTTCAACAAAATTTTCGAAATTTCACTTAATACATTTTCTTGCACATTTCGGGCCGCAGAAGCCATATCCGTTTTCATTTCTTCGATAACTCCAATGGTTTTCCCAGAATCGTCCTTTGAAATGTTCAAAAATATGCAAAATGACCTCAATTTTCAACCAATTTTCAACAAAATTTTTGAAATTTTACTTAATACATTTTCTTGCACATTTCGGGCCGCAGAAGCCATATCCGTTTTCATTTCTTCGATAACTCCAATGGTTTTCCCAGAACCGTCCTTTGAAATGTTCAAAAATATGCAAAATGACCTCAATTTTCAACCAATTTTCAACAAAATTTTCGAAATTTCACTTAATACATTTTCTTGCACATTTCGGGCCTCAGAAGCCATATCCGTTTTCATTTCTTCGATAACTCCAATGGTTTTCCCAGAATCGTCCTTTGAAATATTCCAAAATATGCAAAATGACCTCAATTTTCAACCAATTTTCAACAAAATTTTCGAAATTTCACTTAATACATTCTCTTGCACATTTCGGGCTGCAGAAGCCATATCCGTTTTCATTTCTTCGATAACTCCAATGGTTTTCCCAGAATCGTCCTTTGAAATATTCCAAAATATGCAAAATGACCTCAATTTTCAACCAATTTTCAACAAAATTTTCGAAATTTCACTTAATACATTTTCTTGCACAAATTTGGGCCGCAGAAGCCATATCCGTTCTCATTTCTTCGATAACTCCAATGGTTTTCCCAGAATCGTCCTTTGAAATGTTCAAAAATATGCAAAATGACCTCAATTTTCAACCAATTTTCAACAAAATTTTCGAAATTTCACTTAATACATTTTCTTGCACATTTCGGGCCGCAGAAGCCATATCCGTTTTTATTTCTTCGATAACTCCAATGGTTTTCCCAGGATCGTCCTATGAAATGTTCAAAAATATGCAAAATGACCTCAATTTTCAACCAATTTTCAACAAAATTTTCGAAATTTCACTTAATACATTTTCTTGCACATTTCGGGCCGCAGAAGCCATATCCGTTTTCATTTCTTCGATAACTCCAATGGTTTTCCCAGAACCGTCCTTTGAAATGTTCAAAAATATGCAAAATGACCTCAATTTTCAACCAATTTTCAACAAAATTTTCGAAATTTCACTTAATACATTTTCTTGCACATTTCGGGCCTCAGAAGCCACATCCGTTTTCATTTCTTCGATAACTCCAATGGTTTTCCCAGAATCGTCCTTTGAAATATTCCAAAATATGCAAAATGACCTCAATTTTCAACCAATTTTCAACAAAATTTTCGAAATTTCACTTAATACATTCTCTTGCACATTTCGGGCTGCAGAAGCCATATCCGTTTTCATTTCTTCGATAACTCCAATGGTTTTCCCAGAATCGTCCTTTGAAATATTCCAAAATATGCAAAATGACCTCAATTTTCAACCAATTTTCAACAAAATTTTCGAAATTTCACTTAATACATTTTCTTGCACAAATTTGGGCCGCAGAAGCCATATCCGTTCTCATTTCTTCGATAACTCCAATGGTTTTCCCACAATCGTCCTTTGAAATGTTCAAAAATATGCAAAATGACCTCAAATTTCAACCAATTTTCAACAAAATTTTCGAAATTTCACTTAATACATCTTCTTGCACATTTCGGGCCGCAGAAGCCATATCCGTTTTCATTTCTTCGATAACTCCAATGGTTTTCCCAGAATCGTCCTTTGAAATGTTCAAAAATATGCAAAATGACTTTAATTTTCAACCAATTTTCAACAGAATTTTCGAAATTTCACTTAATACATTTTCTTGCACATTTCGGGCCGCAGAAGCCATATCCGTTTTCATTTCTTCGATAACTCCAATGGTTTTCCCACAATCGTCCTTTGAAATGTTCAAAAATATGCAAAATGACCTCAATTTTCAACCAATTTTCAACAAAATTTTCGAAATTTCACTTAATACATTTTCTTGCACATTTCGGGCCGCAGAAGCCATATCCGTTTTCATTTCTTCGATAACTCCAATGGTTTTCCCAGAATCGTCCTTTGAAATGTTCAAAAATATGCAAAATGACCTCAATTTTCAACCAATTTTCAACAAAATTTTTGAAATTTTACTTAATACATTTTCTTGCACATTTCGGGCCGCAGAAGCCATATCCGTTTTCATTTCTTCGATAACTCCAATGGTTTTCCCAGAATCGTCCTTTGAAATGTTCAAAAATATGCAAAATGACCTCAATTTTCAACCAATTTTCAACAAAATTTTCGAAATTTTACTTAATACATTTTCTTGCACATTTCGGGCCGCAGAAGCCATATCCGTTTTTATTTCTTCGATAACTCCAATGGTTTTCCCAGAATCGTCCTATGAAATGTTCAAAAATATGCAAAATGACCTCAATTTTCAACCAATTTTCAACAAAATTTTCGAAATTTCACTTAATACATTTTCTTGCACATTTCGGGCCGCAGAAGCCATATCCGTTTTCATTTCTTCGATAACTCCAATGGTTTTCCCAGAACCGTCCTTTGAAATGTTCAAAAATATGCAAAATGACCTCAATTTTCAACCAATTTTCAACAAAATTTTCGAAATTTCACTTAATACATTTTCTTGCACATTTCGGGCCTCAGAAGCCATATCCGTTTTCATTTCTTCGATAACTCCAATGGTTTTCCCAGAATCGTCCTTTGAAATATTCCAAAATATGCAAAATGACCTCAATTTTCAACCAATTTTCAACAAAATTTTCGAAATTTCACTTAATACATTCTCTTGCACATTTCGGGCTGCAGAAGCCATATCCGTTTTCATTTCTTCGATAACTCCAATGGTTTTCCCAGAATCGTCCTTTGAAATATTCCAAAATATGCAAAATGACCTCAATTTTCAACCAATTTTCAACAAAATTTTCGAAATTTCACTTAATACATTTTCTTGCACAAATTTGGGCCGCAGAAGCCATATCCGTTCTCATTTCTTCGATAACTCCAATGGTTTTCCCAGAATCGTCCTTTGAAATGTTCAAAAATATGCAAAATGACCTCAATTTTCAACCAATTTTCAACAAAATTTTCGAAATTTCACTTAATACATTTTCTTGCACATTTCGGGCCGCAGAAGCCATATCCGTTTTTATTTCTTCGATAACTCCAATGGTTTTCCCAGGATCGTCCTATGAAATGTTCAAAAATATGCAAAATGACCTCAATTTTCAACCAATTTTCAACAAAATTTTCGAAATTTCACTTAATACATTTTCTTGCACATTTCGGGCCGCAGAAGCCATATCCGTTTTCATTTCTTCGATAACTCCAATGGTTTTCCCAGAACCGTCCTTTGAAATGTTCAAAAATATGCAAAATGACCTCAATTTTCAACCAATTTTCAACAAAATTTTCGAAATTTCACTTAATACATTTTCTTGCACATTTCGGGCCTCAGAAGCCACATCCGTTTTCATTTCTTCGATAACTCCAATGGTTTTCCCAGAATCGTCCTTTGAAATATTCCAAAATATGCAAAATGACCTCAATTTTCAACCAATTTTCAACAAAATTTTCGAAATTTCACTTAATACATTCTCTTGCACATTTCGGGCTGCAGAAGCCATATCCGTTTTCATTTCTTCGATAACTCCAATGGTTTTCCCAGAATCGTCCTTTGAAATATTCCAAAATATGCAAAATGACCTCAATTTTCAACCAATTTTCAACAAAATTTTCGAAATTTCACTTAATACATTTTCTTGCACAAATTTGGGCCGCAGAAGCCATATCCGTTCTCATTTCTTCGATAACTCCAATGGTTTTCCCAGAATCGTCCTTTGAAATGTTCAAAAATATGCAAAATGACCTCAATTTTCAACCAATTTTCAACAAAATTTTCGAAATTTCACTTAATACATTTTCTTGCACATTTCGGGCCGCAGAAGCCATATCCGTTTTCATTTCTTCGATAACTCCAATGGTTTTCCCAGAATCGTCCTTTGAAATGTTCAAAAATATGCAAAATGACCTCAATTTTCAACCAATTTTCAACAAAATTTTCGAAATTTCACTTAATACATTTTCTTGCACATTTCGGGCCGCAGAAGCCATATCCGTTTTCATTTCTTCGATAACTCCAATGGTTTTCCCAGAATCGTCCTTTGAAATGTTCAAAAATATGCAAAATGACCTCAATTTTCAACCAATTTTCAACAAAATTTTCGAAATTTCACTTAATACATTTTCTTGCACATTTCGGGCCGCAGAAGCCATATCCGTTTTCATTTCTTCGATAACTCCAATGGTTTTCCCAGAATCGTCCTTTGAAATATTCAAAAATATGCAAAATGACCTCAATTTTCAACCAATTTTCTACAAAATTTTCGAAATTTCACTTAATACATTTTCTTGCACATTTCGGGCCGCAGAAGCCATATCCGTTATCATTTCTTCGATAACTCCAATGGTTTTCCCAGAATCGTCCTTTGAAATGTTCAAAAATATGCAAAATGACCTCAATTTTCAACCAATTTTCAACAAAATTTTCGAAATTTCACTTAATACATTTTCTTGCACATTTCGGGCCGCAGAAGCCATATCCGTTTTCATTTCTTCGATAACTCCAATGGTTTTCCCAGAATCGTCCTTTGAAATGTTCAAAAATATGCAAAATGACCTCAATTTTCAACCAATTTTCAACAAAATTTTCGAAATTTCACTTAATACATTTTCTTGCACATTTCGGGCCGCAGAAGCCATATCCGTTATCATTTCTTCGATAACTCCAATGGTTTTCCCAGAATCGTCCTTTGAAATGTTCAAAAATATGCAAAATGACCTCAATTTTCAACCAATTTTCAACAAAATTTTCGAAATTTCACTTAATACATTTTCTTGCACATTTCGGGCCGCAGGAGCCATATCCGTTTTCATTTCTTCGATAACTCCAATGGTTTTCCCAGAATCGTTCTTTGAAATTTTCAAAAATATGCAAAATGACCTCAATTTTCAACCAATTTTCAACAAAATTTTCGAAATTTCACTTAATATATTTTCTTCCACATTTCGGGCCGCAGAAGCCATATCCGTTTTCATTTCTTCGATAACTCCAATGGTTTTCCCAGAATCGTCCTTTGAAATGTCAAAAATATGCAAAATGACCTCAATTTTCAACCAATTTTCAACAAAATTATCGAAATTTCATTTAATACATTTTCTTGCACATTTCGGGCCGCAGAAGATATTTCCGTTATCATTTCTTCGATAACTTAAATGGTTTTCCCAGAATCGTCCTTTGAAATGTTCAAAAATATGCAAAATGACATCAATTTTCAACCAATTTTCAACAAAATTTTCGAAATTTCACTTAATACATTTTCTTGCACATTTCGGGCCGCAGAAGCCATATCCGTTTTTATTTCTTCGATAACTCCAATGGTTTTCCCAGAATCGTCCTATGAAATGTTCAAAAATATGCAAAATGACCTCAATTTTCAACCAATTTTCAACAAAATTTTCGAAATTTCACTTAATACATTTTCTTGCACATTTCGGGCCGCAGAAGCCATATCCGTTTTCATTTCTTCGATAACTCCAATGGTTTTCCCAGAACCGTCCTTTGAAATGTTCAAAAATATGCAAAATGACCTCAATTTTCAACCAATTTTCAACAAAATTTTCGAAATTTCACTTAATACATTTTCTTGCACATTTCGGGCCTCAGAAGCCATATCCGTTTTCATTTCTTCGATAACTCCAATGGTTTTCCCAGAATCGTCCTTTGAAATATTCCAAAATATGCAAAATGACCTCAATTTTCAACCAATTTTCAACAAAATTTTCGAAATTTCACTTAATACATTCTCTTGCACATTTCGGGCTGCAGAAGCCATATCCGTTTTCATTTCTTCGATAACTCCAATGGTTTTCCCAGAATCGTCCTTTGAAATATTCCAAAATATGCAAAATGACCTCAATTTTCAACCAATTTTCAACAAAATTTTCGAAATTTCACTTAATACATTTTCTTGCACAAATTTGGGCCGCAGAAGCCATATCCGTTCTCATTTCTTCGATAACTCCAATGGTTTTCCCAGAATCGTCCTTTGAAATGTTCAAAAATATGCAAAATGACCTCAATTTTCAACCAATTTTCAACAAAATTTTCGAAATTTCACTTAATACATTTTCTTGCACATTTCGGGCCGCAGAAGCCATATCCGTTTTTATTTCTTCGATAACTCCAATGGTTTTCCCAGGATCGTCCTATGAAATGTTCAAAAATATGCAAAATGACCTCAATTTTCAACCAATTTTCAACAAAATTTTCGAAATTTCACTTAATACATTTTCTTGCACATTTCGGGCCGCAGAAGCCATATCCGTTTTCATTTCTTCGATAACTCCAATGGTTTTCCCAGAACCGTCCTTTGAAATGTTCAAAAATATGCAAAATGACCTCAATTTTCAACCAATTTTCAACAAAATTTTCGAAATTTCACTTAATACATTTTCTTGCACATTTCGGGCCTCAGAAGCCACATCCGTTTTCATTTCTTCGATAACTCCAATGGTTTTCCCAGAATCGTCCTTTGAAATATTCCAAAATATGCAAAATGACCTCAATTTTCAACCAATTTTCAACAAAATTTTCGAAATTTCACTTAATACATTCTCTTGCACATTTCGGGCTGCAGAAGCCATATCCGTTTTCATTTCTTCGATAACTCCAATGGTTTTCCCAGAATCGTCCTTTGAAATATTCCAAAATATGCAAAATGACCTCAATTTTCAACCAATTTTCAACAAAATTTTCGAAATTTCACTTAATACATTTTCTTGCACAAATTTGGGCCGCAGAAGCCATATCCGTTCTCATTTCTTCGATAACTCCAATGGTTTTCCCAGAATCGTCCTTTGAAATGTTCAAAAATATGCAAAATGACCTCAATTTTCAACCAATTTTCAACAAAATTTTCGAAATTTCACTTAATACATTTTCTTGCACATTTCGGGCCGCAGAAGCCATATCCGTTTTCATTTCTTCGATAACTCCAATGGTTTTCCCAGAATCGTCCTTTGAAATGTTCAAAAATATGCAAAATGACCTCAATTTTCAACCAATTTTCAACAAAATTTTCGAAATTTCACTTAATACATTTTCTTGCACATTTCGGGCCGCAGAAGCCATATCCGTTTTCATTTCTTCGATAACTCCAATGGTTTTCCCAGAATCGTCCTTTGAAATGTTCAAAAATATGCAAAATGACCTCAATTTTCAACCAATTTTCAACAAAATTTTCGAAATTTCACTTAATACATTTTCTTGCACATTTCGGGCCGCAGAAGCCATATCCGTTTTCATTTCTTCGATAACTCCAATGGTTTTCCCAGAATCGTCCTTTGAAATATTCAAAAATATGCAAAATGACCTCAATTTTCAACCAATTTTCTACAAAATTTTCGAAATTTCACTTAATACATTTTCTTGCACATTTCGGGCCGCAGAAGCCATATCCGTTATCATTTCTTCGATAACTCCAATGGTTTTCCCAGAATCGTCCTTTGAAATGTTCAAAAATATGCAAAATGACCTCAATTTTCAACCAATTTTCAACAAAATTTTCGAAATTTCACTTAATACATTTTCTTGCACATTTCGGGCCGCAGAAGCCATATCCGTTTTCATTTCTTCGATAACTCCAATGGTTTTCCCAGAATCGTCCTTTGAAATGTTCAAAAATATGCAAAATGACCTCAATTTTCAACCAATTTTCAACAAAATTTTCGAAATTTCACTTAATACATTTTCTTGCACATTTCGGGCCGCAGAAGCCATATCCGTTATCATTTCTTCGATAACTCCAATGGTTTTCCCAGAATCGTCCTTTGAAATGTTCAAAAATATGCAAAATGACCTCAATTTTCAACCAATTTTCAACAAAATTTTCGAAATTTCACTTAATACATTTTCTTGCACATTTCGGGCCGCAGAAGCCATATCCGTTTTCATTTCTTCGATAACTCCAATGGTTTTCCCAGAATCGTCCTTTGAAATGTTCAAAAATATGCAAAATGACCTCAATTTTCAACCAATTTTCAACAAAATTTTCGAAATTTCACTTAATACATTTTCTTGCACATTTCGGGCCGCAGGAGCCATATCCGTTTTCATTTCTTCGATAACTCCAATGGTTTTCCCAGAATCGTTCTTTGAAATTTTCAAAAATATGCAAAATGACCTCAATTTTCAACCAATTTTCAACAAAATTTTCGAAATTTCACTTAATATATTTTCTTCCACATTTCGGGCCGCAGAAGCCATATCCGTTTTCATTTCTTCGATAACTCCAATGGTTTTCCCAGAATCGTCCTTTGAAATGTCAAAAATATGCAAAATGACCTCAATTTTCAACCAATTTTCAACAAAATTATCGAAATTTCATTTAATACATTTTCTTGCACATTTCGGGCCGCAGAAGATATTTCCGTTATCATTTCTTCGATAACTTAAATGGTTTTCCCAGAATCGTCCTTTGAAATGTTCAAAAATATGCAAAATGACCTCAATTTTCAACCAATTTTAACAAAATTTTCGAAATTTAACTTAATACATTTTCTTGCACATTTCGGGCCGCAGAAGCCATATCCGTTTTCATTTTTTTGATAACTCCAATTTTTTTCCCAGAATCGTCCTTTGAAATGTTCAAAAATATGCAAAATGACCTCAATTTTCAACCAATTTTCAATATTTTTTCGAAATTTCACTTAATACATTTTCTTGCACATTTCGGGCCGCAGAAGCCATATCCGTTTTCATTGCTTCGATAACCCCAATGGTTTTCCCAGAATCGTCCTTTGAAATGTTCAAAAATATGCAAAATGACCTCAATTTTCAACCAATTTTCAACAAAATTTTCGAAATTTCACTTAATTCATTTTCTTGCACATTTCAGGCCGCAGAAGCCATATCCGTTTTCATTTCTTCGATAACTCCAATGGTTTTCCCAGAATCGTCCTTTGAAATGTTCAAAAATATGCAAAATGACCTCAATTTTCAACCAATTTTCAACAAAATTTTCGAAATTTCACTTAATACATTTTCTTGCACATTTCGGGCCGCAGAAGCCACATCCGTTTTCATTTCTTCGATAACTCCAATGGTTTTCCCAGAATCGTCTTTTGAAATGTTCAAAAATATGCAAAATGACCTCAATTTTCAACCAATTTTTAACAAAATTTTCGAAATTTCACTTAATATATTTTCTTGCACATTTCGGGCCGCAGAAGCCATATCCGTTTTCATTTCTTCGATAACCCCAATGGTTTTCCCAGAATCGTCCTTTGAAATGTTCAAAAGTATGCAAAATGACCTCAATTTTCAACCAATTTTCAACAAATTTTCGAAATTTCACTTAATACATTTTCTTGCACATTTCGGGCCGCAGAAGCCATTTCCCTTATCATTTCTTCGATAACTCCAATGGTTTTCCCAGAATCGTCCTTTGAAATGTTCAAAAATATGCAAAATGACCTCAATTTTCAACCAATTTTCAACAAAATTTTCGAAATTTCACTTAATACATTTTCTTGCACATTTCGGGCCGCAGAAGCCATATCCGTTTTTATTTCTTCGATAACTCCAATGGTTTTCCCAGAATCGTCCTATGAAATGTTCAAAAATATGCAAAATGACCTCAATTTTCAACCAATTTTCAACAAAATTTTCGAAATTTCACTTAATACATTTTCTTGCACATTTCGGGCCGCAGAAGCCATATCCGTTTTCATTTCTTCGATAACTCCAATGGTTTTCCCAGAACCGTCCTTTGAAATGTTCAAAAATATGCAAAATGACCTCAATTTTCAACCAATTTTCAACAAAATTTTCGAAATTTCACTTAATACATTTTCTTGCACATTTCGGGCCTCAGAAGCCATATCCGTTTTCATTTCTTCGATAACTCCAATGGTTTTCCCAGAATCGTCCTTTGAAATATTCCAAAATATGCAAAATGACCTCAATTTTCAACCAATTTTCAACAAAATTTTCGAAATTTCACTTAATACATTCTCTTGCACATTTCGGGCTGCAGAAGCCATATCCGTTTTCATTTCTTCGATAACTCCAATGGTTTTCCCAGAATCGTCCTTTGAAATATTCCAAAATATGCAAAATGACCTCAATTTTCAACCAATTTTCAACAAAATTTTCGAAATTTCACTTAATACATTTTCTTGCACAAATTTGGGCCGCAGAAGCCATATCCGTTCTCATTTCTTCGATAACTCCAATGGTTTTCCCAGAATCGTCCTTTGAAATGTTCAAAAATATGCAAAATGACCTCAATTTTCAACCAATTTTCAACAAAATTTTCGAAATTTCACTTAATACATTTTCTTGCACATTTCGGGCCGCAGAAGCCATATCCGTTTTCATTTCTTCGATAACTCCAATGGTTTTCCCAGAATCGTCCTTTGAAATGTTCAAAAATATGCAAAATGACCTCAATTTTCAACCAATTTTCAACAAAATTTTCGAAATTTCACTTAATACATTTTCTTGCACATTTCGGGCCGCAGAAGCCATATCCGTTTTCATTTCTTCGATAACTCCAATGGTTTTCCCAGAATCGCCATTTGAAATGTTCAAAAATATGCAAAATGACCTCAATTTTCAACCAATTTTCAACAAAATTTTCGAAATTTCACTTAATACATTTTCTTGCACATTTCGGGCCGCAGAAGCCATATCCGTTTTCATTTCTTCGATAACTCCAATGGTTTTCCCAGAATCGTCCCTTGAAATATTCAAAAATATGCAAAATGACCTCAATTTTCAACCAATTTTCAACAAAATTTTCGAAATTTCACTTAATACATTTTCTTGCACATTTCGGGCCGCAGAAGCCATATCCGTTTTCATTTCTTCGATAACTCCAATGGTTTTCCCAGAATCGTCCTTTGAAATATTCAAAAATATGCAAAATGACCTCAATTTTCAACCAATTTTCAACAAAATTTTCGAAATTTCACTTAATACATTTTCTTGCACATTTCGGGCCGCAGAAGCCATATCCGTTTTCATTTCTTCGATAACTCCAATGGTTTTCCCAGAATCGTCCTTTGAAATGTTCAAAAATATGCAAAATGACCTCAAATTTCAACCAATTTTCAACAAAATTTTCGAAATTTCACTTAATACATCTTCTTGCACATTTCGGGCCGCAGAAGCCATATCCGTTTTCATTTCTTCGATAACTCCAATGGTTTTCCCAGAATCGTCCTTTGAAATGTTCAAAAATATGCAAAATGACTTTAATTTTCAACCAATTTTCAACAGAATTTTCGAAATTTCACTTAATACATTTTCTTGCACATTTCGGGCCGCAGAAGCCATATCCGTTTTCATTTCTTCGATAACTCCAATGGTTTTCCCAGAATCGTCCTTTGAAATGTTCAAAAATATGCAAAATGACCTCAATTTTCAACCAATTTTCAACAAAATTTTCGAAATTTCACTTAATACATTTTCTTGCACATTTCGGGCCGCAGAAGCCATATCCGTTTTCATTTCTTCGATAACTCCAATGGTTTTCCCAGAATCGTCCTTTGAAATGTTCAAAAATATGCAAAATGACCTCAATTTTCAACCAATTTTCAACAAAATTTTCGAAATTTCACTTAATACATTTTCTTGCACATTTCGGGCCGCAGAAGCCATATCCGTTTTCATTTCTTCGATAACTCCAATGGTTTTCCCAGAATCGCCATTTGAAATGTTCAAAAATATGCAAAATGACCTCAATTTTCAACCAATTTTCAACAAAATTTTCGAAATTTCACTTAATACATTTTCTTGCACATTTCGGGCCGCAGAAGCCATATCCGTTTTCATTTCTTCGATAACTCCAATGGTTTTCCCAGAATCGTCCCTTGAAATATTCAAAAATATGCAAAATGACCTCAATTTTCAACCAATTTTCAACAAAATTTTCGAAATTTCACTTAATACATTTTCTTGCACATTTCGGGCCGCAGAAGCCATATCCGTTTTCATTTCTTCGATAACTCCAATGGTTTTCCCAGAATCGTCCTTTGAAATATTCAAAAATATGCAAAATGACCTCAATTTTCAACCAATTTTCAACAAAATTTTCGAAATTTCACTTAATACATTTTCTTGCACATTTCGGGCCGCAGAAGCCATATCCGTTTTCATTTCTTCGATAACTCCAATGGTTTTCCCAGAATCGTCCTTTGAAATGTTCAAAAATATGCAAAATGACCTCAAATTTCAACCAATTTTCAACAAAATTTTCGAAATTTCACTTAATACATCTTCTTGCACATTTCGGGCCGCAGAAGCCATATCCGTTTTCATTTCTTCGATAACTCCAATGGTTTTCCCAGAATCGTCCTTTGAAATGTTCAAAAATATGCAAAATGACTTTAATTTTCAACCAATTTTCAACAGAATTTTCGAAATTTCACTTAATACATTTTCTTGCACATTTCGGGCCGCAGAAGCCATATCCGTTTTCATTTCTTCGATAACTCCAATGGTTTTCCCACAATCGTCCTTTGAAATGTTCAAAAATATGCAAAATGACCTCAATTTTCAACCAATTTTCAACAACATTTTCGAAATTTCACTTAATACATTTTCTTGCACATTTCGGGCCGCAGAAGCCATATCCGTTTTCATTTCTTCGATAACTCCAATGGTTTTCCCAGAATCGTCCTTTGAAATGTTCAAAAATATGCAAAATGACCTCAATTTTCAACCAATTTTCAACAAAATTTTTGAAATTTTACTTAATACATTTTCTTGCACATTTCGGGCCGCAGAAGCCATATCCGTTTTCATTTCTTCGATAACTCCAATGGTTTTCCCAGAATCGTCCTTTGAAATGTTCAAAAATATGCAAAATGACCTCAATTTTCAACCAATTTTCAACAAAATTTTCGAAATTTTACTTAATACATTTTCTTGCACATTTCGGGCCGCAGAAGCCATATCCGTTTTTATTTCTTCGATAACTCCAATGGTTTTCCCAGAATCGTCCTATGAAATGTTCAAAAATATGCAAAATGACCTCAATTTTCAACCAATTTTCAACAAAATTTTCGAAATTTCACTTAATACATTTTCTTGCACATTTCGGGCCGCAGAAGCCATATCCGTTTTCATTTCTTCGATAACTCCAATGGTTTTCCCAGAACCGTCCTTTGAAATATTCAAAAATATGCAAAATGACCTCAATTTTCAACCAATTTTCTACAAAATTTTCGAAATTTCACTTAATACATTTTCTTGCACATTTCGGGCCGCAGAAGCCATTTCCGTTATCATTTCTTCGATAACTCCAATGGTTTTCCCAGAATCGTCCTTTGAAATGTTCAAAAATATGCAAAATGACCTCAATTTTCAACCAATTTTCAACAAAATTTTCGAAATTTCACTTAATACATTTTCTTGCACATTTCGGGCCGCAGAAGCCATATCCGTTTTCATTTCTTCGATAACTCCAATGGTTTTCCCAGAATCGTCCTTTGAAATGTTCAAAAATATGCAAAATGACCTCAATTTTCAACCAATTTTCAACAAAATTTTCGAAATTTCACTTAATACATTTTCTTGCACATTTCGGGCCGCAGAAGCCATATCCGTTATCATTTCTTCGATAACTCCAATGGTTTTCCCAGAATCGTCCTTTGAAATGTTCAAAAATATGCAAAATGACCTCAATTTTCAACCAATTTTCAACAAAATTTTCGAAATTTCACTTAATACATTTTCTTGCACATTTCGGGCCGCAGAAGCCATATCCGTTTTCATTTCTTCGATAACTCCAATGGTTTTCCCAGAATCGTCCTTTGAAATGTTCAAAAATATGCAAAATGACCTCAATTTTCAACCAATTTTCAACAAAATTTTCGAAATTTCACTTAATACATTTTCTTGCACATTTCGGGCCGCAGAAGCCATATCCGTTTTCATTTCTTCGATAACTCCAATGGTTTTCCCAGAATCGTCCTTTGAAATGTTCAAAAATATGCAAAATGACCTCAATTTTCAACCAGTTTTCAACAAAATTTTCGAAATTTCACTTAATACATTTTCTTCCATATTTCGGGCCGCAGAAGCCATATCCGTTTTCATTTCTTCGATAACTCCAATGGTTTTCCCAGAATCGTCCTTTGAAATGTTCAAAAATATGCAAAATGACCTCAATTTTCAACCAATTTTCAACAAAATTTTCGAAATATCACTTAATACATTTTCTTGCACATTTCGGGCCCAGAAGCCATATCCGTTTTCATTTCTTCGATAACTCCAATGGTTTTCCCAGAATCGTCCTTTGAAATATTCAAAAATATGCAAAATGACCTCAATTTTCAACCAATTTTCAACAAAATTTTCGAAATTTCACTTAATACATTTTCTTGCACATTTCTTGCCGCAGAAGCCATATCCGTTTTCATTTCTTCGATAACTCCAATGGTTTTCCCAGAATCGTCCTTTGAAATATTCAAAAATATGCAAAATGACCTCAATTTTCAACCAATTTTCAACAAAATTTTTGAAATTTTACTTAATACATTTTCTTGCACATTTCGGGCCGCAGAAGCCATATCCGTTTTCATTTCTTCGATAACTCCAATGGTTTTCCCAGAATCGTCCTTTGAAATGTTCAAAAATATGCAAAATGACCTCAATTTTCAACCAATTTTCAACAAAATTTTCGAAATTTCACTTAATACATTTTCTTGCACATTTCGGGCCGCAGAAGCCATATCCGTTTTCATTTCTTCGATAACTCAAATGGTTTTCCCAGAATCGTCCTTTGAAATGTTCAAAAATATGCAAAATGACCTCAATTTTCAACCAATTTTCAACAAAATTTTCGAAATTTCACTTAATACATTTTCTTGCACATTTCGGGCCGCAGAAGCCATATCCGTTTTCATTTCTTCGATAACTCCAATGGTTTTCCCAGAATCGTCCTTTGAAATGTTCAAAAATATGCAAAATGACCTCAAATTTCAACCAATTTTCAACAAAATTTTCGAAATTTCACTTAATACATCTTCTTGCACATTTCGGGCCGCAGAAGCCATATCCGTTTTCATTTCTTCGATAACTCCAATGGTTTTCCCAGAATCGTCCTTTGAAATGTTCAAAAATATGCAAAATGACTTTAATTTTCAACCAATTTTCAACAGAATTTTCGAAATTTCACTTAATACATTTTCTTGCACATTTCGGGCCGCAGAAGCCATATCCGTTTTCATTTCTTCGATAACTCCAATGGTTTTCCCACAATCGTCCTTTGAAATGTTCAAAAATATGCAAAATGACCTCAATTTTCAACCAATTTTCAACAAAATTTTCGAAATTTCACTTAATACATTTTCTTGCACATTTCGGGCCGCAGAAGCCATATCCGTTTTCATTTCTTCGATAACTCCAATGGTTTTCCCAGAATCGTCCTTTGAAATGTTCAAAAATATGCAAAATGACCTCAATTTTCAACCAATTTTCAACAAAATTTTTGAAATTTTACTTAATACATTTTCTTGCACATTTCGGGCCGCAGAAGCCATATCCGTTTTCATTTCTTCGATAACTCCAATGGTTTTCCCAGAATCGTCCTTTGAAATGTTCAAAAATATGCAAAATGACCTCAATTTTCAACCAATTTTCAACAAAATTTTCGAAATTTCACTTAATACATTTTCTTGCACATTTCGGGCCGCAGAAGCCATATCCGTTTTTATTTCTTCGATAACTCCAATGGTTTTCCCAGAATCGTCCTATGAAATGTTCAAAAATATGCAAAATGACCTCAATTTTCAACCAATTTTCAACAAAATTTTCGAAATTTCACTTAATACATTTTCTTGCACATTTCGGGCCGCAGAAGCCATATCCGTTTTCATTTCTTCGATAACTCCAATGGTTTTCCCAGAACCGTCCTTTGAAATGTTCAAAAATATGCAAAATGACCTCAATTTTCAACCAATTTTCAACAAAATTTTCGAAATTTCACTTAATACATTTTCTTGCACATTTCGGGCCTCAGAAGCCACATCCGTTTTCATTTCTTCGATAACTCCAATGGTTTTCCCAGAATCGTCCTTTGAAATATTCCAAAATATGCAAAATGACCTCAATTTTCAACCAATTTTCAACAAAATTTTCGAAATTTCACTTAATACATTCTCTTGCACATTTCGGGCTGCAGAAGCCATATCCGTTTTCATTTCTTTGATAACTCCAATGGTTTTCCCAGAATCGTCCTTTGAAATATTCCAAAATATGCAAAATGACCTCAATTTTCAACCAATTTTCAACAAAATTTTCGAAATTTCACTTAATACATTTTCTTGCACAAATTTGGGCCGCAGAAGCCATATCCGTTCTCATTTCTTCGATAACTCCAATGGTTTTCCCAGAATCGTCCTTTGAAATGTTCAAAAATATGCAAAATGACCTCAATTTTCAACCAATTTTCAACAAAATTTTCGAAATTTCACTTAATACATTTTCTTGCACATTTCGGGCCGCAGAAGCCATATCCGTTTTCATTTCTTCGATAACTCCAATGGTTTTCCCAGAATCGTCCTTTGAAATGTTCAAAAATATGCAAAATGACCTCAATTTTCAACCAATTTTCAACAAAATTTTCGAAATTTCACTTAATACATTTTCTTGCACATTTCGGGCCGCAGAAGCCATATCCGTTTTCATTTCTTCGATAACTCCAATGGTTTTCCCAGAATCGCCATTTGAAATGTTCAAAAATATGCAAAATGACCTCAATTTTCAACCAATTTTCAACAAAATTTTCGAAATTTCACTTAATACATTTTCTTGCACATTTCGGGCCGCAGAAGCCATATCCGTTTTCATTTCTTCGATAACTCCAATGGTTTTCCCAGAATCGTCCCTTGAAATATTCAAAAATATGCAAAATGACCTCAATTTTCAACCAATTTTCAACAAAATTTTCGAAATTTCACTTAATACATTTTCTTGCACATTTCGGGCCGCAGAAGCCATATCCGTTTTCATTTCTTCGATAACTCCAATGGTTTTCCCAGAATCGTCCTTTGAAATATTCAAAAATATGCAAAATGACCTCAATTTTCAACCAATTTTCAGCAAAATTTTCGAAATTTCACTTAATACATTTTCTTGCACATTTCGGGCCGCAGAAGCCATCTCCGTTTTCATTTCTTCGAAAACTCCAATGGTTTTCCCTGAATCGTCCTCTGAAATGTTCAAAAATATGCAAAATGACCTCAATTTTCAACCAATTTTCAACAAAATTTTCGAAATTTCACTTAATACATTTTCTTGCACATTTCGGGCCGCAGAAGCCATATCCGTTTTCATTACTTCGATAACTCCAATGGTTTTCCCAGAATCGTCCTGTGAAATGTTCAAAAATATGCAAAATGACCTCAATTTTCAACCAATTTTCAACAAAATTTTCGAAATTTCACTTAATACATTTTCTTGCACATTTTGGGCCGCAGAAGCCATTTCCGTTTTCATTTCTTCGATAACTCCAATGGTTTTCCCAGAATCGTCCTTTGAAATATTCAAAAATATGCAAAATGACCTCAATTTTCAACCAATTTTCACCAAAATTTTCGAAATTTCACTTAATACATTTTCTTGCACATTTCGGGCCGCAGAAGCCATATCCGTTTTCATTTCTTCCATAACTCCAATGGTTTTCCCAGAATCGTCCTTTGAAATGTTCAAAAATATGCAAAATGACCTCAATTTTCAACCAATTTTCAACAAAATTTTCGAAATTTCACTTAATACATTTTCTTGCACATTTCGGGACGCAGAAGCCATATCCGTTTTCATTTCTTCGATAACTCCAATGGTTTTCCCAGAATCGTCCTTTGAAATGTTCAAAAATATGCAAAATGACCTCAATTTTCAACCAATTTTCAACAAAATTTTCGAAATTTCACTTAATACATTTTCTTGCACATTTCGGGCCGCAGAAGCCATATCCGTTTTCATTTCTTCGATAACTCCAATGGTTTTCCCAGAATCGTCCTTTGAAATGTTCAAAAATATGCAAAATGACCTCAATTTTCAACCAATTTTCAACAAAATTTTCGAAATTTCACTTAATACATTTTCTTGCACATTTCGGGCCGCAGGAGCCATATCCGTTTTCATTTCTTCGATAACTCCAATGGTTTTCCCAGAATCGTTCTTTGAAATTTTCAAAAATATGCAAAATGACCTCAATTTTCAACCAATTTTCAACAAAATTTTCGAAATTTCACTTAATATATTTTCTTCCACATTTCGGGCCGCAGAAGCCATATCCGTTTTCATTTCTTCGATAACTCCAATGGTTTTCCCAGAATCGTCCTTTGAAATGTCAAAAATATGCAAAATGACCTCAATTTTCAACCAATTTTCAACAAAATTATCGAAATTTCATTTAATACATTTTCTTGCACATTTCGGGCCGCAGAAGATATTTCCGTTATCATTTCTTCGATAACTTAAATGGTTTTCCCAGAATCGTCCTTTGAAATGTTCAAAAATATGCAAAATGACCTCAATTTTCAACCAATTTTAACAAAATTTTCGAAATTTAACTTAATACATTTTCTTGCACATTTCGGGCCGCAGAAGCCATATCCGTTTTCATTTTTTTGATAACTCCAATTTTTTTCCCAGAATCGTCCTTTGAAATGTTCAAAAATATGCAAAATGACCTCAATTTTCAACCAATTTTCAATATTTTTTCGAAATTTCACTTAATACATTTTCTTGCACATTTCGGGCCGCAGAAGCCATATCCGTTTTCATTGCTTCGATAACCCCAATGGTTTTCCCAGAATCGTCCTTTGAAATGTTCAAAAATATGCAAAATGACCTCAATTTTCAACCAATTTTCAACAAAATTTTCGAAATTTCACTTAATTCATTTTCTTGCACATTTCAGGCCGCAGAAGCCATATCCGTTTTCATTTCTTCGATAACTCCAATGGTTTTCCCAGAATCGTCCTTTGAAATGTTCAAAAATATGCAAAATGACCTCAATTTTCAACCAATTTTTAACAAAATTTTCGAAATTTCACTTAATATATTTTCTTGCACATTTCGGGCCGCAGAAGCCATATCCGTTTTCATTTCTTCGATAACCCCAATGGTTTTCCCAGAATCGTCCTTTGAAATGTTCAAAAGTATGCAAAATGACCTCAATTTTCAACCAATTTTCAACAAATTTTCGAAATTTCACTTAATACATTTTCTTGCACATTTCGGGCCGCAGAAGCCATTTCCCTTATCATTTCTTCGATAACTCCAATGGTTTTCCCAGAATCGTCCTTTGAAATGTTCAAAAATATGCAAAATGACCTCAATTTTCAACCAATTTTCAACAAAATTTTCGAAATTTCACTTAATACATTTTCTTGCACATTTCGGGCCGCAGAAGCCATATCCGTTTTTATTTCTTCGATAACTCCAATGGTTTTCCCAGAATCGTCCTATGAAATGTTCAAAAATATGCAAAATGACCTCAATTTTCAACCAATTTTCAACAAAATTTTCGAAATTTCACTTAATACATTTTCTTGCACATTTCGGGCCGCAGAAGCCATATCCGTTTTCATTTCTTCGATAACTCCAATGGTTTTCCCAGAACCGTCCTTTGAAATGTTCAAAAATATGCAAAATGACCTCAATTTTCAACCAATTTTCAACAAAATTTTCGAAATTTCACTTAATACATTTTCTTGCACATTTCGGGCCTCAGAAGCCATATCCGTTTTCATTTCTTCGATAACTCCAATGGTTTTCCCAGAATCGTCCTTTGAAATATTCCAAAATATGCAAAATGACCTCAATTTTCAACCAATTTTCAACAAAATTTTCGAAATTTCACTTAATACATTCTCTTGCACATTTCGGGCTGCAGAAGCCATATCCGTTTTCATTTCTTCGATAACTCCAATGGTTTTCCCAGAATCGTCCTTTGAAATATTCCAAAATATGCAAAATGACCTCAATTTTCAACGAATTTTCAACAAAATTTTCGAAATTTCACTTAATACATTTTCTTGCACAAATTTGGGCCGCAGAAGCCATATCCGTTCTCATTTCTTCGATAACTCCAATGGTTTTCCCAGAATCGTCCTTTGAAATGTTCAAAAATATGCAAAATGACCTCAATTTTCAACCAATTTTCAACAAAATTTTCGAAATTTCACTTAATACATTTTCTTGCACATTTCGGGCCGCAGAAGCCATATCCGTTTTCATTTCTTCGATAACTCCAATGGTTTTCCCAGAATCGTCCTTTGAAATGTTCAAAAATATGCAAAATGACCTCAATTTTCAACCAATTTTCAACAAAATTTTCGAAATTTCACTTAATACATTTTCTTGCACATTTCGGGCCGCAGAAGCCATATCCGTTTTCATTTCTTCGATAACTCCAATGGTTTTCCCAGAATCGCCATTTGAAATGTTCAAAAATATGCAAAATGACCTCAATTTTCAACCAATTTTCAACAAAATTTTCGAAATTTCACTTAATACATTTTCTTGCACATTTCGGGCCGCAGAAGCCATATCCGTTTTCATTTCTTCGATAACTCCAATGGTTTTCCCAGAATCGTCCCTTGAAATTTTCAAAAATATGCAAAATGACCTCAATTTTCAACCAATTTTCAACAAAATTTTCGAAATTTCACTTAATACATTTTCTTGCACATTTCGGGCCGCAGAAGCCATATCCGTTTTCATTTCTTCGATAACTCCAATGGTTTTCCCAGAATCGTCCTTTGAAATATTCAAAAATATGCAAAATGACCTCAATTTTCAACCAATTTTCAACAAAATTTTCGAAATTTCACTTAATACATTTTCTTGCACATTTCGGGCCGCAGAAGCCATATCCGTTTTCATTTCTTCGATAACTCCAATGGTTTTCCCAGAATCGTCCTTTGAAATGTTCAAAAATATGCAAAATGACCTCAAATTTCAACCAATTTTCAACAAAATTTTCGAAATTTCACTTAATACATCTTCTTGCACATTTCGGGCCGCAGAAGCCATATCCGTTTTCATTTCTTCGATAACTCCAATGGTTTTCCCAGAATCGTCCTTTGAAATGTTCAAAAATATGCAAAATGACTTTAATTTTCAACCAATTTTCAACAGAATTTTCGAAATTTCACTTAATACATTTTCTTGCACATTTCGGGCCGCAGAAGCCATATCCGTTTTCATTTCTTCGATAACTCCAATGGTTTTCCCAGAATCGTCCTTTGAAATGTTCAAAAATATGCAAAATGACCTCAATTTTCAACCAATTTTCAACAAAATTTTCGAAATTTCACTTAATACATTTTCTTGCACATTTCGGGCCGCAGAAGCCATATCCGTTTTCATTTCTTCGATAACTCCAATGGTTTTCCCAGAATCGTCCTTTGAAATGTTCAAAAATATGCAAAATGACCTCAATTTTCAACCAATTTTCAACAAAATTTTCGAAATTTCACTTAATACATTTTCTTGCACATTTCGGGCCGCAGAAGCCATATCCGTTTTCATTTCTTCGATAACTCCAATGGTTTTCCCAGAATCGCCATTTGAAATGTTCAAAAATATGCAAAATGACCTCAATTTTCAACCAATTTTCAACAAAATTTTCGAAATTTCACTTAATACATTTTCTTGCACATTTCGGGCCGCAGAAGCCATATCCGTTTTCATTTCTTCGATAACTCCAATGGTTTTCCCAGAATCGTCCCTTGAAATATTCAAAAATATGCAAAATGACCTCAATTTTCAACCAATTTTCAACAAAATTTTCGAAATTTCACTTAATACATTTTCTTGCACATTTCGGGCCGCAGAAGCCATATCCGTTTTCATTTCTTCGATAACTCCAATGGTTTTCCCAGAATCGTCCTTTGAAATATTCAAAAATATGCAAAATGACCTCAATTTTCAACCAATTTTCAACAAAATTTTCGAAATTTCACTTAATACATTTTCTTGCACATTTCGGGCCGCAGAAGCCATATCCGTTTTCATTTCTTCGATAACTCCAATGGTTTTCCCAGAACCGTCCTTTGAAATATTCAAAAATATGCAAAATGACCTCAATTTTCAACCAATTTTCTACAAAATTTTCGAAATTTCACTTAATACATTTTCTTGCACATTTCGGGCCGCAGAAGCCATTTCCGTTATCATTTCTTCGATAACTCCAATGGTTTTCCCAGAATCGTCCTTTGAAATGTTCAAAAATATGCAAAATGACCTCAATTTTCAACCAATTTTCAACAAAATTTTCGAAATTTCACTTAATACATTTTCTTGCACATTTCGGGCCGCAGAAGCCATATCCGTTTTCATTTCTTCGATAACTCCAATGGTTTTCCCAGAATCGTCCTTTGAAATGTTCAAAAATATGCAAAATGACCTCAATTTTCAACCAATTTTCAACAAAATTTTCGAAATTTCACTTAATACATTTTCTTCCACATTTCGGGCCGCAGAAGCCATATCCGTTTTCATTTCTTCGATAACTCCAATGGTTTTCCCAGAATCGCCCTTTGAAATGTTCAAAAATATGCAAAATGACCTCAATTTTCAACCAATTTTCAACAAAATTTTCGAAATTTCACTTAATACATTTTCTTGCACATTTCTTGCCGCAGAAGCCATATCCGTTTTCATTTCTTCGATAAATCCAATGGTTTTCCCAGAATCGTCCTTTGAAATATTCAAAAATATGCAAAATGACCTCAATTTTCAACCAATTTTCAACAAAATTTTCGAAATTTCATTTAATACATTCTCTTGCACATTTCGGGCCGCAGAAGCCATATCCGTTTTCATTTCTTCGATAACTCCAATGGTTTTCCCAGAATCGTCCTTTGAAATGTTCAAAAATATGCAAAATGACCTCAATTTTCAACCAATTTTCAACAAAATTTTCGAAATTTCACTTAATACATTTTCTTGCACATTTCGGGCCGCAGAAGCCATATCCGTTTTCATTTCTTCGATAACTCCAATGGTTTTCCCAGAATCGTCCTTTGAAATGTTCAAAAATATGCAAAATGACCTCAATTTTCAACCAATTTTCAACAAAATTTTCGAAATTTCACTTAATACATTTTCTTGCACATTTCGGGCCGCAGAAGCCATATCCGTTTTCATTTCTTCGATAACTCCAATGGTTTTCCCAGAATCGTCCTTTGAAATGTTCAAAAATATGCGAAATGACCTCAATTTTCTACCAATTTTCAACAAAATTTTCGAAATTTCACTTAATACATTTTCTTGCACATTTCGGGCCGCAGAAGCCATATCCGTTTTCATTTCTTCGATAACTCCAATGGTTTTCCCAGAATCGTCCTTTGAAATGTTCAAAAATATGCAAAATGACCTCAATTTTCAACCAATTTTCAACAAAATTTTCGAAATTTCACTTAATACATTTTCTTGCACATTTCGGGCCGCAGAAGCCATATCCGTTTTCATTTCTTCGATAACTCCAATGGTTTTCCCAGAATCGTCCTTTGAAATGTTCAAAAATATGCAAAATGACCTCAATTTTCAACCAATTTTCAACAAAATTTTCGAAATTTCACTTAATACATTTTCTTGCACATTTCGGGCCGCAGAAGCCATATCCGTTTTCATTTCTTCGATAACTCCAATGGTTTTCCCAGAATCGTCCTTTGAAATGTTCAAAAATATGCAAAATGACCTCAATTTTCAACCAATTTTCAACAAAATTTTCGAAATATCACTTAATACATTTTCTTGCACATTTCGGGCCCAGAAGCCATATCCGTTTTCATTTCTTCGATAACTCCAATGGTTTTCCCAGAATCGTCCTTTGAAATGTTCAAAAATATGCAAAATGACCTCAATTTTCAACCAATTTTCAACAAAATTTTCGATATTTCACTTAATACATTTTCTTGCACATTTCGGGCCGCAGAAGCCATATCCGTTTTCATTTCTTCGATAACTCCAATGGTTTTCCCAGAATCGTCCTTTGAAATGTTCAAAAATATGCAAAATGACCTCCATTTTCAACCAATTTTCAACAAAATTTTCGAAATTTCACTTAATACATTTTCTTGCACATTTCGGGCCGCAGGAGCCATATCCGTTTTCATTTCTTCGATAACTCCAATGGTTTTCCCAGAATCGTTCTTTGAAATGTTCAAAAATATGCAAAATGACCTCAATTTTCAACCAGTTTTCAACAAAATTTTCGAAATTTCACTTAATACATTTTCTTGCACATTTCTTGCCGCAGAAGCCATATCCGTTTTCATTTCTTCGATAACTCCAATGGTTTTCCCAGAATCGTCCTTTGAAATATTCAAAAATATGCAAAATGACCTCAATTTTCAACCAATTTTCAACAAAATTTTTGAAATTTTACTTAATACATTTTCTTGCACATTTCGGGCCGCAGAAGCCATATCCGTTTTCATTTCTTCGATAACTCCAATGGTTTTCCCAGAATCGTCCTTTGAAATGTTCAAAAATATGCAAAATGACCTCAATTTTCAACCAATTTTCAACAAAATTTTCGAAATTTCACTTAATACATTTTCTTGCACATTTCGGGCCGCAGAAGCCATATCCGTTTTCATTTCTTCGATAACTCAAATGGTTTTCCCAGAATCGTCCTTTGAAATGTTCAAAAATATGCAAAATGACCTCAATTTTCAACCAATTTTCAACAAAATTTTCGAAATTTCACTTAATACATTTTCTTGCACATTTCGGGCCGCAGAAGCCATATCCGTTTTCATTTCTTCGATAACTCCAATGGTTTTCCCAGAATCGTCCTTTGAAATGTTCAAAAATATGCAAAATGACCTCAAATTTCAACCAATTTTCAACAAAATTTTCGAAATTTCACTTAATACATCTTCTTGCACATTTCGGGCCGCAGAAGCCATATCCGTTTTCATTTCTTCGATAACTCCAATGGTTTTCCCAGAATCGTCCTTTGAAATGTTCAAAAATATGCAAAATGACTTTAATTTTCAACCAATTTTCAACAGAATTTTCGAAATTTCACTTAATACATTTTCTTGCACATTTCGGGCCGCAGAAGCCATATCCGTTTTCATTTCTTCGATAACTCCAATGGTTTTCCCACAATCGTCCTTTGAAATGTTCAAAAATATGCAAAATGACCTCAATTTTCAACCAATTTTCAACAAAATTTTCGAAATTTCACTTAATACATTTTCTTGCACATTTCGGGCCGCAGAAGCCATATCCGTTTTCACTTCTTCGATAACTCCAATGGTTTTCCCAGAATCGTCCTTTGAAATGTTCAAAAATATGCAAAATGACCTCAATTTTCAACCAATTTTCAACAAAATTTTTGAAATTTTACTTAATACATTTTCTTGCACATTTCGGGCCGCAGAAGCCATATCCGTTTTCATTTCTTCGATAACTCCAATGGTTTTCCCAGAATCGTCCTTTGAAATGTTCAAAAATATGCAAAATGACCTCAATTTTCAACCAATTTTCAACAAAATTTTCGAAATTTCACTTAATACATTTTCTTGCACATTTCGGGCCGCAGAAGCCATATCCGTTTTTATTTCTTCGATAACTCCAATGGTTTTCCCAGAATCGTCCTATGAAATGTTCAAAAATATGCAAAATGACCTCAATTTTCAACCAATTTTCAACAAAATTTTCGAAATTTCACTTAATACATTTTCTTGCACATTTCGGGCCGCAGAAGCCATATCCGTTTTCATTTCTTCGATAACTCCAATGGTTTTCCCAGAACCGTCCTTTGAAATGTTCAAAAATATGCAAAATGACCTCAATTTTCAACCAATTTTCAACAAAATTTTCGAAATTTCACTTAATACATTTTCTTGCACAAATTTGGGCCGCAGAAGCCATATCCGTTCTCATTTCTTCGATAACTCCAATGGTTTTCCCAGAATCGTCCTTTGAAATGTTCAAAAATATGCAAAATGACCTCAATTTTCAACCAATTTTCAACAAAATTTTCGAAATTTCACTTAATACATTTTCTTGCACATTTCGGGCCGCAGAAGCCATATCCGTTTTCATTTCTTCGATAACTCCAATGGTTTTCCCAGAATCGTCCTTTGAAATGTTCAAAAATATGCAAAATGACCTCAATTTTCAACCAATTTTCAACAAAATTTTCGAAATTTCACTTAATACATTTTCTTGCACATTTCGGGCCGCAGAAGCCATATCCGTTTTCATTTCTTCGATAACTCCAATGGTTTTCCCAGAATCGCCATTTGAAATGTTCAAAAATATGCAAAATGACCTCAATTTTCAACCAATTTTCAACAAAATTTTCGAAATTTCACTTAATACATTTTCTTGCACATTTCGGGCCGCAGAAGCCATATCCGTTTTCATTTCTTCGATAACTCCAATGGTTTTCCCAGAATCGTCCCTTGAAATATTCAAAAATATGCAAAATGACCTCAATTTTCAACCAATTTTCAACAAAATTTTCGAAATTTCACTTAATACATTTTCTTGCACATTTCGGGCCGCAGAAGCCATATCCGTTTTCATTTCTTCGATAACTCCAATGGTTTTCCCAGAATCGTCCTTTGAAATATTCAAAAATATGCAAAATGACGTCAATTTTCAACCAATTTTCAGCAAAATTTTCGAAATTTCACTTAATACATTTTCTTGCACATTTCGGGCCGCAGAAGCCATCTCCGTTTTCATTTCTTCGAAAACTCCAATGGTTTTCCCTGAATCGTCCTCTGAAATGTTCAAAAATATGCAAAATGACCTCAATTTTCAACCAATTTTCAACAAAATTTTCGAAATTTCACTTAATACATTTTCTTGCACATTTCGGGCCGCAGAAGCCATATCCGTTTTCATTACTTCGATAACTCCAATGGTTTTCCCAGAATCGTCCTGTGAAATGTTCAAAAATATGCAAAATGACCTCAATTTTCAACCAATTTTCAACAAAATTTTCGAAATTTCACTTAATACATTTTCTTGCACATTTTGGGCCGCAGAAGCCATTTCCGTTTTCATTTCTTCGATAACTCCAATGGTTTTCCCAGAATCGTCCTTTGAAATATTCAAAAATATGCAAAATGACCTCAATTTTCAACCAATTTTCACCAAAATTTTCGAAATTTCACTTAATACATTTTCTTGCACATTTCGGGCCGCAGAAGCCATATCCGTTTTCATTTCTTCCATAACTCCAATGGTTTTCCCAGAATCGTCCTTTGAAATGTTCAAAAATATGCAAAATGACCTCAATTTTCAACCAATTTTCAACAAAATTTTCGAAATTTCACTTAATACATTTTCTTGCACATTTCGGGACGCAGAAGCCATATCCGTTTTCATTTCTTCGATAACTCCAATGGTTTTCCCAGAATCGTCCTTTGAAATGTTCAAAAATATGCAAAATGACCTCAATTTTCAACCAATTTTCAACAAAATTTTCGAAATTTCACTTAATACATTTTCTTGCACATTTCGGGCCGCAGAAGCCATATCCGTTTTCATTTCTTCGAAAACTCCAATGGTTTTCCCTGAATCGTCCTCTGAAATGTTCAAAAATATGCAAAATGACCTCAATTTTCAACCAATTTGCAACAAAATTTTCGAAATTTCACTTAATATATTTTCTTGCACATTTCGGGCCGCAGAAGCCATATCCGTTTTCATTACTCCGATAACTCCAATGGTTTTCCCAGAATCGTCCTTTGATATGTTCAAAAATATGCAAAATGACCTCAATTTTCAACCAATTTTCAACAAAATTTTTGAAATTTCACTTAATACATTTTCTTGCACATTTCGGGCCGCAGAAGCCATATCCGTTTTCATTTCTTCGATAACTCCAATGGTTTTCCCAGAATCGCCCTTTGAAATGTTCAAAAATATGCAAAATGACCTCAAATTTCAACCAATTTTCAACAAAATGTTCGAAATTTCACTTAATACATTTTCTTGCACATTTCGGGCCGCAGAAGCCATATCCGTTTTCATTTCTTCGAAAACTCCAATGGTTTTCCCAGAATCGTCCTTTGAAATGTTCAAAAATATGCAAAATGACCTCAATTTTCAACCAATTTTCAACAAAATTTTCGAAATTTCACTTAATACATTTTCTTGCACATTTTGGGCCGCAGAAGCCATATCCGTTCTCATTTCTTCGATAACTCCAATGGTTTTCCCAGAATCGTCCTCTGAAATGTTCAAAAATATGCAAAATGACCTCAATTTTCAACCAATTTTCAACAAAATTTTCGAAATTTCACTTAATACATTTTCTTGCACATTTCGGGCCGCAGAAGCCATATCCGTTTTCATTACTTCGATAACTCCAATGGTTTTCCCAGAATCGTCCTTTGAAATGTTCAAAAATATGCAAAATGACCTCAATTTTCAACCAATTTTCAACAAAATTTTCGAAATTTCACTTAGTACATTTTCTTGCACATTTTGGGCCGCAGAAGCCATATCCGTTTTCATTTCTTCGATAACTCCAATGGTTTTCCCAGAATCGTCCTTTGAATTATTCAAAAATATGTAAATGACCTCAATTTTCCACCAATTTTCAACAAAATTTTCGAAATTTCACTTAATACATTTTCTTGCACATTTCGGGCCGCAGAAGCCATATCCGTTTTCATTTCTTCGATAACTCCAATGGTTTTCCCAGAATCGTCCTTTGAAATGTTCAAAAATATGCAAAATGACCTCAATTTTCAACCAATTTTCAACAAAATTTTCGAAATTTCACTTAATACATTTTCTTGCACATTTCGGGCCGCAGAAGCCATATCCGTTTTCATTTCTTCGATAACTCCAATGGTTTTCCCAGAATCGCCCTTTGAAATATTCAAAAATATGCAAAATAACCTCAATTTTCAACCAATTTTCAACAAAATTTTCGAAATTTCACTTAATACATTTTCTTGCACATTTCGGGCCGCAGAAGCCATATCCGTTTTCATTTCTTCGATAACTCAAATGGTTTTCCCAGAATCGTCCTTTGAAATGTTCAAAAATATGCAAAATGACCTCAATTTTCAACCAATTTTCAACAGAATTCTCGAAATTTCACTTGATACATTTTCTTGCACATTTCGGGCCGCAGAAGAAATATCCCTTTTCATTTCTTCGATAACTCCAATGGTTTTCCCAGAATCGTCCTTTGAAATGTTCAAAAATATGCAAAATGACTTCAATTTTCAACCAATTTTCAACAGAATTTTCGAAATTTCACTTAATACATTTTCTTGTACATTTCGGGCCGCAGAAGCCATATCCGTTTTCATTTCTTCGATAACTCCAATGGTTTTCCCAGAATCGTCCTTTGAAATGTTCAAAAATATGCAAAATGACCTCAATTTTCAACCAATTTTCAACAAAATTTTCGAAATATCACTTAATACATTTTCTTGCACATTTCGGGCCCAGAAGCCATATCCGTTTTCATTTCTTCGATAACTCCAATGGTTTTCCCAGAATCGTCCTTTGAAATGTTCAAAAATATGCAAAATGACCTCAATTTTCAACCAATTTTCAACAAAATTTTCGAAATTTCACTTAATACATTTTCTTGCACATTTCGGGTCGCAGAAGCCATATCCGTTTTCATTTCTTCGATAACTCCAATGGTTTTCCCAGAATCGTCCTTTGAAATGTTCAAAAATATGCAAAATGACCTCAATTTTCAACCAATTTTCAACAAAATTTTCGAAATTTCACTTAATACATTTTCTTGCACATTTCGGGCCGCAGAAGCCATATCCGTTTTCATTTCTTCGATAACTCCAATGGTTTTCCCAGAATCGTCCTTTGAAATATTCCAAAATATGCAAAATGACCTCAATTTTCAACCAATTTTCAACAAAATTTTCGAAATTTCACTTAATACATTCTCTTGCACATTTCGGGCTGCAGAAGCCATATCCGTTTTCATTTTTTCGATAACTCCAATGGTTTTCCCAGAATCGTCCTTTGAATTGTTCAAAAATATGCAAAATGACCTCAATTTTCAACCAATTTTCAACAAAATTTTCGAAATTTCACTTAATACATTTTCTTGCACATTTCGGGCCGCAGAAACCATATCCGTTTTCATTTCTTCGATAACTCCAATGGTTTTCCCAGAATCGTCCTTTGAAATGTTCAAAAATATGCAAAATGACCTCAATTTTCAACCAATTATCAACAAAATTTTCGAAATTTCACTTAATACATTTTCTTGCACATTTCGGGCCGCAGAAGCCATATCCGTTTTCATTTCTTCGAAAACTCCAATGGTTTTTCCAGAATCGTCCTTTGAAATGTTCAAAAATATGCAAAATGACCTCAATTTTCAACCAATTTTCAACAAAATTTTCGAAATTTCACTTAATACATTTTCTTGCACATTTCGGGCCGCAGAAGCCATATCCGTTTTCATTTCTTCGATAACTCCAATGGTTTTCCCCGAATCGTCCTTAGAAATATTCAAAAATATGCAAAATGACCTCAATTTTCAACCAATTTTCAACAAAATTTTCTAAATTTCACTTAATACATTTTCTTGCACATTTCGGGCCGCAGAAGCCATATCCGTTTTCATTTCTTCGATAACTCCAATGGTTTTCCCAGAATCGTCCTTTGAAATGTTCAAAAATATGCAAAATGACCTCAATTTTCAACCAATTTTCAACAAAATTTTCGAAATTTCACTTAATACATTTTCTTGCACATTTCGGGCCGCAGAAGCCATATCCGTTTTCATTTCTTCGATAACTCCAATGGTTTTCCCAGAATCGTCCTTTGAAATGTTCAAAAATATGCAAAATGACCTCAATTTTCAACCAATCTTCAACAAAATTTTCGAAATTTTACTTAATACATTTTCTTGCACATTTCGGGCCGCAGAAGCCATATCCGTTTTCATTTCTTCGATAACTCCAATGGTTTTCCCAGAATCGTCCTTTGAAATATTCAAAAATATGCAAAATGACCTCAATTTTCAACCAATTTTCAACAAAATTTTCGAAATTTCACTTAATACATTTTCTTGCACATTTCGGGCCGCAGAAGCCATATCCGTTTTCATTTCTTCGATAACTCCAATGGTTTTCCCAGAATCGTCCTTTGAAATGTTCAAAAATATGCAAAATGACCTCAATTTTCAACAAAATTTTCGAAATTTCACTTAATACATTTTCTTGCACATTTCGGGCCGCAGAAGCCATATCCGTTTTCATTTCTTCGATAACTCCAATGGTTTTCCCAGAATCGTCCCTTGAAATATTCAAAAATATGCAAAATGACCTCAATTTTCAACCAATTTTCAACAAAATTTTCGAAATTTCACTTAATACATTTTCTTGCACATTTCGGGCCGCAGAAGCCATATCCGTTTTCATTTCTTCGATAACTCCAATGGTTTTCCCAGAATCGTCCTTTGAAATGTTCAAAAATATGCAAAATGACCTCAATTTTCAACCAATTATCAACAAAATTTTCGAAATTTCACTTAATACATTTTCTTGCACATTTCGGGCCGCAGAAGCCATATCCGTTTTCATTTCTTCGAAAACTCCAATGGTTTTTCCAGAATCGTCCTTTGAAATGTTCAAAAATATGCAAAATGACCTCAATTTTCAACCAATTTTCAACAAAATTTTCGAAATTTCACTTAATACATTTTCTTGCACATTTCGGGCCGCAGAAGCCATATCCGTTTTCATTTCTTCGATAACTCCAATGGTTTTCCCCGAATCGTCCTTAGAAATATTCAAAAATATGCAAAATGACCTCAATTTTCAACCAATTTTCAACAAAATTTTCGAAATTTCACTTAATACATTTTCTTGCACATTTCGGGCCGCAGAAGCCATATCCGTTTTCATTTCTTCGATAACTCCAATGGTTTTCCCAGAATCGTCCTTTGAAATGTTCAAAAATATGCAAAATGACCTCAATTTTCAACCAATTTTCAACAAAATTTTCGAAATTTCACTTAATACATTTTCTTGCACATTTCGGGCCGCAGAAGCCATATCCGTTTTCATTTCTTCGATAACTCCAATGGTTTTCCCAGAATCGTCCTTTGAAATGTTCAAAAATATGCAAAATGACCTCAATTTTCAACCAATCTTCAACAAAATTTTCGAAATTTTACTTAATACATTTTCTTGCACATTTCGGGCCGCAGAAGCCATATCCGTTTTCATTTCTTCGATAACTCCAATGGTTTTCCCAGAATCGTCCTTTGAAATATTCAAAAATATGCAAAATGACCTCAATTTTCAACCAATTTTCAACAAAATTTTCGAAATTTCACTTAATACATTTTCTTGCACATTTCGGGCCGCAGAAGCCATATCCGTTTTCATTTCTTCGATAACTCCAATGGTTTTCCCAGAATCGTCCTTTGAAATGTTCAAAAATATGCAAAATGACCTCAATTTTCAACAAAATTTTCGAAATTTCACTTAATACATTTTCTTGCACATTTCGGGCCGCAGAAGCCATATCCGTTTTCATTTCTTCGATAACTCCAATGGTTTTCCCCGAATCGTCCTTAGAAATATTCAAAAATATGCAAAATGACCTCAATTTTCAACCAATTTTCAACAAAATTTTCGAAATTTCACTTAATACATTTTCTTGCACATTTCGGGCCGCAGAAGCCATATCCGTTTTCATTTCTTCGATAACTCCAATGGTTTTCCCAGAATCGCCCTTTGAAATATTCAAAAATATGCAAAATAACCTCAATTTTCAACCAATTTTCAACAATATTTTCGAAATTTCACTTAATACATTTTCTTGCACATTTCGGGCCGCAGAAGCCATATCCGTTTTCATTTCTTCGATAACTCCAATGGTTTTCCCAGAATCGTCCTTTGAAATGTTCAAAAATATGCAAAATGACCTCAATTTTCAACCAATTTTCAACAAAATTTTCGAAATTTCACTTAATACATTTTCTTGCACATTTCGGGCCGCAGAAGCCATATCCGTTTTCATTTCTTCGATAACTCCAATGGTTTTCCCAGAATCGTCCTTTGAAATGTTCAAAAATATGCAAAATGACCTCAATTTTCAACCAATCTTCAACAAAATTTTCGAAATTTTACTTAATACATTTTCTTGCACATTTCGGGCCGCAGAAGCCATATCCGTTTTCATTTCTTCGATAACTCCAATGGTTTTCCCAGAATCGTCCTTTGAAATATTCAAAAATATGCAAAATGACCTCAATTTTCAACCAATTTTCAACAAAATTTTCGAAATTTCACTTAATACATTTTCTTGCACATTTCGGGCCGCAGAAGCCATATCCGTTTTCATTTCTTCGATAACTCCAATGGTTTTCCCAGAATCGTCCTTTGAAATGTTCAAAAATATGCAAAATGACCTCAATTTTCAACAAAATTTTCGAAATTTCACTTAATACATTTTCTTGCACATTTCGGGCCGCAGAAGCCATATCCGTTTTCATTTCTTCGATAACTCCAATGGTTTTCCCCGAATCGTCCTTAGAAATATTCAAAAATATGCAAAATGACCTCAATTTTCAACCAATTTTCAACAAAATTTTCGAAATTTCACTTAATACATTTTCTTGCACATTTCGGGCCGCAGAAGCCATATCCGTTTTCATTTCTTCGATAACTCCAATGGTTTTCCCAGAATCGCCCTTTGAAATATTCAAAAATATGCAAAATAACCTCAATTTTCAACCAATTTTCAACAAAATTTTCGAAATTTCACTTAATACATTTTCTTGCACATTTCGGGCCGCAGAAGCCATATCCGTTTTCATTTCTTCGATAACTCAAATGGTTTTCCCAGAATCGTCCTTTGAAATGTTCAAAAATATGCAAAATGACCTCAATTTTCAACCAATTTTCAACAGAATTCTCGAAATTTCACTTGATACATTTTCTTGCACATTTCGGGCCGCAGAAGAAATATCCCTTTTCATTTCTTCGATAACTCCAATGGTTTTCCCAGAATCGTCCTTTGAAATGTTCAAAAATATGCAAAATGACTTCAATTTTCAACCAATTTTCAACAGAATTTTCGAAATTTCACTTAATACATTTTCTTGTACATTTCGGGCCGCAGAAGCCATATCCGTTTTCATTTCTTCGATAACTCCAATGGTTTTCCCAGAATCGTCCTTTGAAATGTTCAAAAATATGCAAAATGACCTCAATTTTCAACCAATTTTCAACAAAATTTTCGAAATATCACTTAATACATTTTCTTGCACATTTCGGGCCCAGAAGCCATATCCGTTTTCATTTCTTCGATAACTCCAATGGTTTTCCCAGAATCGTCCTTTGAAATGTTCAAAAATATGCAAAATGACCTCAATTTTCAACCAATTTTCAACAAAATTTTCGAAATTTCACTTAATACATTTTCTTGCACATTTCGGGTCGCAGAAGCCATATCCGTTTTCATTTCTTCGATAACTCCAATGGTTTTCCCAGAATCGTCCTTTGAAATGTTCAAAAATATGCAAAATGACCTCAATTTTCAACCAATTTTCAACAAAATTTTCGAAATTTCACTTAATACATTTTCTTGCACATTTCGGGCCGCAGAAGCCATATCCGTTTTCATTTCTTCGATAACTCCAATGGTTTTCCCAGAATCGTCCTTTGAAATGTTCAAAAATATGCAAAATGACCTCAATTTTCAACCAATTTTCAACAAAATTTTCGAAATTTCACTTAATACATTTTCTTGCACATTTCGGGCCGCAGAAGCCATATCCGTTTTCATTTCTTCGATAACTCCAATGGTTTTCCCAGAATCGTCCTTTGAATTGTTCAAAAATATGCAAAATGACCTCAATTTTCAACCAATTTTCAACAAAATTTTCGAAATTTCACTTAATACATTTTCTTGCACATTTCGGGCCGCAGAAGCCATATCCGTTTTCATTTCTTCGATAACTCCAATGGTTTTCCCAGAATCGTCCTTTGAAATGTTCAAAAATATGCAAAATGACCTCAATTTTCAACCAATTTTCAACAAAATTTTCGAAATTTCACTTAATACATTTTCTTGCACATTTCGGGCCGCAGAAGCCATATCCGTTTTCATTTCTTCGAAAACTCCAATGGTTTTTCCAGAATCGTCCTTTGAAATGTTCAAAAATATGCAAAATGACCTCAATTTTCAACCAATTTTCAACAAAATTTTCGAAATTTCACTTAATACATTTTCTTGCACATTTCGGGCCGCAGAAGCCATATCCGTTTTCATTTCTTCGATAACTCCAATGGTTTTCCCAGAATCGTCCTTTGAAATGTTCAAAAATATGCAAAATGACCTCAATTTTCAACCAATTATCAACAAAATTTTCGAAATTTCACTTAATACATTTTCTTGCACATTTCGGGCCGCAGAAGCCATATCCGTTTTCATTTCTTCGATAACTCCAATGGTTTTCCCAGAATCGTCCTTAGAAATATTCAAAAATATGCAAAATGACCTCAATTTTCAACCAATTTTCAACAAAATTTTCGAAATTTCACTTAATACATTTTCTTGCACATTTCGGGCCGCAGAAGCCATATCCGTTTTCATTTCTTCGATAACTCCAATGGTTTTCCCAGAATCGTCCTTTGAAATGTTCAAAAATATGCAAAATGACCTCAATTTTCAACCAATTTTCAACAAAATTTTCGAAATTTCACTTAATACATTTTCTTGCACATTTCGGGCCGCAGAAGCCATATCCGTTTTCATTTCTTCGATAACTCCAATGGTTTTCCCAGAATCGTCCTTTGAAATGTTCAAAAATATGCAAAATGACCTCAATTTTCAACCAATCTTCAACAAAATTTTCGAAATTTTACTTAATACATTTTCTTGCACATTTCGGGCCGCAGAAGCCATATCCGTTTTCATTTCTTCGATAACTCCAATGGTTTTCCCAGAATCGTCCTTTGAAATATTCAAAAATATGCAAAATGACCTCAATTTTCAACCAATTTTCAACAAAATTTTCGAAATTTCACTTAATACATTTTCTTGCACATTTCGGGCCGCAGAAGCCATATCCGTTTTCATTTCTTCGATAACTCCAATGGTTTTCCCAGAATCGTCCTTTGAAATGTTCAAAAATATGCAAAATGACCTCAATTTTCAACAAAATTTTCGAAATTTCACTTAATACATTTTCTTGCACATTTCGGGCCGCAGAAGCCATATCCGTTTTCATTTCTTCGATAACTCCAATGGTTTTCCCAGAATCGTCCTTTGAAATGTTCAAAAATATGCAAAATGACCTCAATTTTCAACCAATTTTCAACAAAATTTTCGAAATTTCACTTAATACATTTTCTTGCACATTTCGGGCCGCAGAAGCCATATCCGTTTTCATTTCTTCGATAACTCCAATGGTTTTCCCAGAATCGTCCTTTGAATTATTCAAAAATATGTAAATGACCTCAATTTTTAACCAATTTTCAACAAAATTTTTGAAATTTCACTTAATACCTTTTCTTGCACATTTCGGGCCGCAGAAGCCATATCCGTTTTCATTTCTTCGATAACTCCAATGGTTTTCCCAGAATCGTCCTTTGAAATGTTCAAAAATATGCAAAATGACCTCAATTTTCAACCAATTTTCAACAAAATTTTCGAAATTTCACTTAATACATTTTCTTGCACATTTCGGGCCGCAGAAGCCATATCCGTTTCCATTTCTTCGATAACTCCAATGGTTTTCCCAGAATCGTCCTTTGAAATATTCAAAAATATGCAAAATGACCTCAATTTTCAACCAATTTTCAACAAAATTTTCGAAATTTCACTTAATACATTTTCTTGCACATTTCGGGCCGCAGAAGCCATATCCGTTTTCATTTCTTCGATAACTCCAATGGTTTTAGCAGAATCGCCCTTTGAAATATTCAAAAATATGCACAATGACCTCAATTTTCAACCAATTTTCAACACAATTTTCGAAATTTCACTTAATACATTTTCTTGCACATTTCGGGCCGCAGAAGTTATATCCGTTTTCATTCCTTCCATAACTCCAATGGTTTTCCCCGAATCGTCCTTTGAAATGTTCAAAAATATGCAAAATGACCTCAATTTTCAACCAATTTTCAACAAAATTTTCGAAATTTCACTTCATACATTTTCTTGCACATTTCGGGCCGCAGAAGCCATATCCGTTTTCATTTCTTCGATAACTCCAATGGTTTTCCCAGAATCGTCCTTTGAATTATTCAAAAATATGTAAATGACCTCAATTTTCAACCAATTTTCAACAAAATTTTCGAAATTTCACTTAATACATTTTCTTGCACATTTCGGGCCGCAGAAGCCATATCCGTTTTCATTTCTTCGATAACTCCAATGGTTTTCCTAGAATCGCCCTTTGAAATATTCAAAAATATGCAAAATAACCTCAATTTTCAACCAATTTTCAACAAAATTTTCGAAATTTCACTTAATACATTTTCTTGCACATTTCGGGCCGCAGAAGCCATATCCGTTTTCATTTCTTCGATAACTCCAATGGTTTTCCCAGAATCGTCCTTTGAAATGTTCAAAAATATGCAAAATGACCTCAATTTTCAACCAATTTTCAACAAAATTTTCGAAATTTCACTTAATACATTTTCTTGCACATTTCGGGCCGCAGAAGCCATATCCGTTTTCATTTCTTCGAAAACTCCAATGGTTTTCCCAGAATCGTCCTTTGAAATATTCAAAAATATGCAAAATGACCTCAATTTTCAACCAATTTTCAACAAAATTTTCGAAATTTCACTTAATACATTTTCTTGCACATTTCGGGCCGCAGAAGCCATATCCGTTTTCATTTCTTCGATAACTCCAATGGTTTTAGCAGAATCGCCCTTTGAAATGTTCAAAAATATGCACAATGACCTCAATTTTCAACCAATTTTCAACACAATTTTCGAAATTTCACTTAATACATTTTCTTGCACATTTCGGGCCGCAGAAGTTATATCCGTTTTCATTCCTTCCATAACTCCAATGGTTTTCCCCGAATCGTCCTTTGAAATGTTCAAAAATATGCAAAATGACCTCAATTTTCAACCAATTTTCAACAAAATTTTCGAAATTTCACTTCATACATTTTCTTGCACATTTCGGGCCGCAGAAGCCATATCCGTTTTCATTTCTTCGATAACTCCAATGGTTTTCCCAGAATCGTCCTTTGAATTATTCAAAAATATGTAAATGACCTCAATTTTCAACCAATTTTCAACAAAATTTTCGAAATTTCACTTAATACATTTTCTTGCACATTTCGGGCCGCAGAAGCCATATCCGTTTTCATTTCTTCGATAACTCCAATGGTTTTCCTAGAATCGCCCTTTGAAATATTCAAAAATATGCAAAATAACCTCAATTTTCAACCAATTTTCAACAAAATTTTCGAAATTTCACTTAATACATTTTCTTGCACATTTCGGGCCGCAGAAGCCATATCCGTTTTCATTTCTTCGATAACTCAAATGGTTTTCCCAGAATCGTCCTTTGAAATGTTCAAAAATATGCAAAATGACCTCAATTTTCAACCAATCTTCAACAAAATTTTCGAAATTTTACTTAATACATTTTCTTGCACATTTCGGGCCGCAGAAGCCATATCCGTTTTCATTTCTTCGATAACTCCAATGGTTTTCCCAGAATCGTCCTTTGAAATTTTCAAAAATATGCAAAATGACCTCAATTTTCAACCAATTTTCAACAAAATTTTCGAAATTTCACTTAATACATTTTCTTGCACATTTCGGGCCGCAGAAGCCATATCCGTTTTCATTTCTTCGATAACTCCAATGGTTTTCCCAGAATCGTCCTTTGAAATGTTCAAAAATATGCAAAATGACCTCAATTTTCAACAAAATTTTCGAAATTTCACTTAATACATTTTCTTGCACATTTCGGGCCGCAGAAGCCATATCCGTTTTCATTTCTTCGATAACTCCAATGGTTTTCCCAGAATCGTCCTTTGAAATGTTCAAAAATATGCAAAATGACCTCAATTTTCAACCAATTTTCAACAAAATTTTCGAAATTTCACTTAATACATTTTCTTGCACATTTCGGGCCGCAGAAGCCATATCAGTTTTCATTTCTTCGATAACTCCAATGGTTTTCCCAGAATCGTCCTTTGAATTATTCAAAAATATGTAAATGACCTCAATTTTCCACCAATTTTCAACAAAATTTTTGAAATTTCACTTAATACCTTTTCTTGCACATTTCGGGCCGCAGAAGCCACATCCGTTTTCATTTCTTCGATAACTCCAATGGTTTTCCCAGAATCGTCCTTTGAAATGTTCAAAAATATGCAAAATGACCTCAATTTTCAACCAATTTTCAACAAAATTTTCGAAATTTCACTTAATACATTTTCTTGCACATTTCGGGCCGCAGAAGCCATATCCGTTTCCATTTCTTCGATAACTCCAATGGTTTTCCCAGAATCGTCCTTTGAAATATTCAAAAATATGCAAAATGACCTCAATTTTCAACCAATTTTCAACAAAATTTTCGAAATTTCACTTAATACATTTTCTTACACATTTCGGGCCGCAGAAGCCATATCCGTTTTCATTTCTTCGATAACTCCAATGGTTTTCCCAGAATCGTCCTTTGAAATGTTCAAAAATATGCAAAATGACCTCAATTTTCAACCAATTTTCAACAAAATTTTCGAAATTTCACTTAATACATTTTCTTGCACATTTCGGGCCGCAGAAGCCATATCCGTTTTCATTTCTTCGAAAACTCCAATGGTTTTCCCAGAATCGTCCTTTGAAATGTTCAAAAATATGCAAAATGACCTCAATTTTCAACCAATTTTCAACAAAATTTTCGAAATTTCACTTAATACATTTTCTTGCACATTTCGGGCCGCAGAAGCCATATCCGTTTTCATTTCTTCGATAACTCCAATGGTTTTAGCAGAATCGCCCTTTGAAATATTCAAAAATATGCACTATGACCTCAATTTTCAACCAATTTTCAACACAATTTTCGAAATTTCACTTAATACATTTTCTTGCACATTTCGGGCCGCAGAAGTTATATCCGTTTTCATTCCTTCCATAACTCCAATGGTTTTCCCCGAATCGTCCTTTGAAATGTTCAAAAATATGCAAAATGACCTCAATTTTCAACCAATTTTCAACAAAATTTTCGAAATTTCACTTCATACATTTTCTTGCACATTTCGGGCCGCAGAAGCCATATCCGTTTTCATTTCTTCGATAACTCCAATGGTTTTCCCAGAATCGTCCTTTGAATTATTCAAAAATATGTAAATGACCTCAATTTTCAACCAATTTTCAACAAAATTTTCGAAATTTCACTTAATACATTTTCTTGCACATTTCGGGCCGCAGAAGCCATATCCGTTTTCATTTCTTCGATAACTCCAATGGTTTTCCCAGAATCGCCCTTTGAAATATTCAAAAATATGCAAAATAACCTCAATTTTCAACCAATTTTCAACAAAATTTTCGAAATTTCACTTAATACATTTTCTTGCACATTTCGGGCCGCAGAAGCCATATCCGTTTTCATTTCTTCGATAACTCAAATGGTTTTCCCAGAATCGTCCTTTGAAATGTTCAAAAATATGCAAAATGACCTCAATTTTCAACCAATTTTCAACAAAATTCTCGAAATTTCACTTGATACATTTTCTTGCACATTTCGGGCCGCAGAAGAAATATCCCTTTTCATTTCTTCGATAACTCCAATGGTTTTCCCAGAATCGTCCTTTGAAATGTTCAAAAATATGCAAAATGACTTCAATTTTCAACCAATTTTCAACAGAATTTTCGAAATTTCACTTAATACATTTTCTTGTACATTTCGGGCCGCAGAAGCCATATCCGTTTTCATTTCTTCGATAACTCCAATGGTTTTCCCAGAATCGTCCTTTGAAATGTTCAAAAATATGCAAAATGACCTCAATTTTCAACCAATTTTCAACAAAATTTTCGAAATTTCACTTAATACATTTTCTTGCACATTTCGGGCCGCAGAAGCCATATCCGTTTTCATTCCTTCCATAACTCCAATGGTTTTCCCCGAATCGTATTTTGAAATGTTCAAAAATATGCAAAATGACCTCAATTTTCAACCAATTTTCAACAAAATTTTCGAAATTTCACTTGATACATTTTCTTGCACATTTCGGGCCGCAGAAGCCATATCCGTTTCCATTTCTTCGATAACTCCAATGGTTTTCCCAGAATCGTCCTTTGAAACATACAAAAATATGCAAAATGACCTCAATTTTCAACCAATTTTCAACAAAATTTTCGAAATTTCACTTAATACATTTTCTTCCACATTTCGGGCCGCAGAAGCCATATCCGTTTTCATTTCTTCGATAACTCCAATGGTTTTCCCAGAATCGTCCTTTGAAATGTTCAAAAATATGCAAAATGACCTCAATTTTCAACCAATTTTCAACAAAATTTTCGAAATTTCACTTAATACATTTTCTTGCACATTTCGGGCCGCAGAAGCCATATCCGTTTTCATTTCTTCGATAACTCCAATGGTTTTCCCAGAATCGTCCTTTGAAATATTCAAAAATATGCAAAATGACCTCAATTTTCAACCAATTTTCAACAAAATTTTCGAAATTTCACTTAATACATTTTCTTGCACATTTCGGGCCGCAGAAGCCATATCCGTTTTCATTTCTTCGATAACTCCAATGGTTTTCCCAGAATCGTCCCTTGAAATATTCAAAAATATGCAAAATGACCTCAATTTTCAACCAATTTTCAACAAAATTTTCGAAATTTCACTTAATACATTTTCTTGCACATTTCGGGCCGCAGAAGCCATATCCGTTTTCATTTCTTCGATAACTCCAATGGTTTTCCCAGAATCGTCTTTGAAATGTTCAAAAATATGCAAAATGACCTCAATTTTCATCCAATTTTTAACAAAATTTTCGAAATTTCATTTAATACATTTTCCTGCACATTTCGGGCCGCAGAAGCCATATCCGTTTTCATTTCTTCGATAACTCCAATGGTTTTCCCTGAATCGTGCTTTGAAATGTTCAAAAATATGCAAAATGACCTCAATTTTCAACCAATTTTCAACAAAATTTTCGAAATTTCACTTAATACATTTTCTTGCACATTTCGGGCCGCAGAAGCCATATCCGTTTTCATTTCTTCGATAACTCCATTGGTTTTCCCAGAATCGTCCTTTTGAAATGTTCAAAAATATGCAAAATGACCTCAATTTTCAACCAATTTTCAACAAAATTTTCGAAATTTCACTTAATACATTTTCTTGCACATTTCGGGCCGCAGAAGCCATTTCCGTTATCATTTCTTCGATAACTCCAATGGTTTTCCCAGAATCGTCCTTTGAAATGTTCAAAAATATGCAAAATGACCTCAATTTTCAACCAATTTTCAACAAAATTTTCGAAATTTCACTTAATACATTTTCTTGCACTTTTCGGGCCGCAGAAGCCATATCCGTTTCCATTTCTTCGATAACTCCAATGGTTTTCCCTGAATCGTCCTCTGAAATGTTCAAAAATATGCAAAATGACCTCAATTTTCAACCAATTTTCAACAAAATTTTCGAAATTTCACTTAATACATTTTCTTGCACATTTCGGGCCGCAGAAGCCATATCCGTTTCCATTTCTTCGATAACTCCAATGGTTTTCCCAGAATCGTCTTTTGAAATGTTCAAAAATATGCAAAATGACCTCAATTTTCAAACAATTTTCAACAAAATTTTCGAAATTTCACTTAATACATTTTCTTGCATATTTCGGGCCGCAGAATCCATATCCGTTTCCATTTCTTCGATAACTCCAATGGTTTTCCCCGAATTGTCCTTTGAAATATTCAAAAATATGCAAAATGACCTCAATTTTCAACCAATTTTCAACAAAATTTTCGAAATTTCACTTAATACATTTTCTTGCACATTTCGGGCCGCTGAAGCCATATCTGTTTTCATTTCTTCGATAACTCCAATGGTTTTCCCAGAATCGCCCTTTGAAATATTCAAAAATATGCAAAATAACCTCAATTTTCAAACAATTTTCAACAAAATTTTCGAAATTTCACTAAATACATTTTCTTGCACATTTCGGGCCGCAGAAGCCATATCCGTTTTCATTTCTTCGATAACTCCAATGGTTTTCCCAGAATCGTCCTTTGAATTATTCAAAAATATGCAAAATGACCTCAATTTTCAAGCAATTTTCAACAAAATTTTCGAAATTTCACTTAATACATTTTCTTGCACATTTCGGGCCGCAGAAGCCATATCCGTTTTCATTACTTCGATAACTCCAATGGTTTTCCCAGAATCGTCCTTTGAAATGTCCAAAAATATGCAAAATGACCTCAATTTTCAACCAATTTTCAACAAAATTTTCGAAATTCCACTTAATACATTTTCTTGCACATTTCGGGCCGCAGAAGCCATATCCGTTTTCATTTCTTCGATAACTCCAATGGTTTTCCCAGAATCGCCCTTTGAAATATTCAAAAATATGCAAAATGACCTCAATTTTCAACCAATTTTCAACAAAATTTTCGAAATTTCACTTAATACATTTTCTTGCACATTTCGGGCCGCAGAAGCCATATCCGTTTTCATTTCTTCGATAACTCCAATGGTTTTCCCAGAATCGTCCTTTGAAATATTCAAAAATATGCAAAATGACCTCAATTTTCAACCAATTTTCAACAAAATTTTCGAAATTTCACTTAATACATTTTCTTGCACATTTCGGGCCGCAGAAGCCATATCCGTTTTCATTTCTTCGATAACTCCAATGGTTTTCCCAGAATCGCCCTTTGAAATATTCAAAAATATGCAAAATGACCTCAATTTTCAACCAATTTTCAACAAAATTTTCGAAATTTCACTTAATACATTTTCTTGCACATTTCGGGCCGCAGAAGCCATATCCGTTTTCATTTCTTCGATAACTCCATTGGTTTTCCCAGAATCGTCCTTTTGAAATGTTCAAAAATATGCAAAATGACCTCAATTTTCAACCAATTTTCAACAAAATTTTCGAAATTTCACTTAATACATTTTCTTGCACATTTCGGGCCGCAGAAGCCATTTCCGTTATCATTTCTTCGATAACTCCAATGGTTTTCCCAGAATCGTCCTTTGAAATGTTCAAAAATATGCAAAATGACTTCAATTTTCAACCAATTTTCAACAAAATTTTCGAAATTTCACTTAATACATTTTCTTGCACATTTCGGGCCGCAGAAGCCATATCCGTTTTCATTTCTTCGATAACTCCAATGGTTTTCCCAGAATCGTCCTTTGAAATATTCAAAAATATGCAAAATGACCTCAATTTTCAACCAATTTTCAACAAAATTTTCGAAATTTCACTTAATACATTTTCTTGCACATTTCGGGCCGCAGAAGCCATATCCGTTTTCATTTCTTCGATAACTCCAATGGTTTTCCCAGAATCGTCCTTTGAATTATTCAAAAATATGCAAAATGACCTCAATTTTCAACCAATTTTCAACAAAATTTTCGAAATTTCACTTAATACATTTTCTTGCACATTTCGGGCCGCAGAAGCCATATCCGTTTTCATTACTTCGATAACTCCAATGGTTTTCCCAGAATCGTCCTTTGAAATGTCCAAAAATATGCAAAATGACCTCAATTTTCAACCAATTTTCAACAAAATTTTCGAAATTCCACTTAATACATTTTCTTGCACATTTCGGGCCGCAGAAGCCATATCCGTTTTCATTTCTTCGATAACTCCAATGGTTTTCCCAGAATCGTCCTTTGAATTATTCAAAAATATGCAAAATGACCTCAATTTTCAACCAATTTTCAACAAAATTTTCGAAATTTCACTTAATACATTTTCTTGCACATTTCGGGCCGCAGAAGCCATATCCGTTTTCATTACTTCGATAACTCCAATGGTTTTCCCAGAATCGTCCTTTGAAATGTCCAAAAATATGCAAAATGACCTCAATTTTCAACCAATTTTCAACAAAATTTTCGAAATTCCACTTAATACATTTTCTTGCACATTTCGGGCCGCAGAAGCCATATCCGTTTTCATTTCTTCGATAACTCCAATGGTTTTCCCAGAATCGCCCTTTGAAATATTCAAAAATATGCAAAATGACCTCAATTTTCAACCAATTTTCAACAAAATTTTCGAAATTTCACTTAATACATTTTCTTGCACATTTCGGGCCGCAGAAGCCATATCCGTTTTCATTTCTTCGATAACTCCAATGGTTTTCCCAGAATCGTCCTTTGAAATATTCAAAAATATGCAAAATGACCTCAATTTTCAACCAATTTTCAACAAAATTTTCGAAATTTCACTTAATACATTTTCTTGCACATTTCGGGCCGCAGAAGCCATATCCGTTTTCATTTCTTCGATAACTCCAATGGTTTTCCCAGAATCGCCCTTTGAAATATTCAAAAATATGCAAAATGACCTCAATTTTCAACCAATTTTCAACAAAATTTTCGAAATTTCACTTAATACATTTTCTTGCACATTTCGGGCCGCAGAAGCCATATCCGTTTTCATTTCTTCGATAACTCCATTGGTTTTCCCAGAATCGTCCTTTTGAAATGTTCAAAAATATGCAAAATGACCTCAATTTTCAACCAATTTTCAACAAAATTTTCGAAATTTCACTTAATACATTTTCTTGCACATTTCGGGCCGCAGAAGCCATTTCCGTTATCATTTCTTCGATAACTCCAATGGTTTTCCCAGAATCGTCCTTTGAAATGTTCAAAAATATGCAAAATGACTTCAATTTTCAACCAATTTTCAACAAAATTTTCGAAATTTCACTTAATACATTTTCTTGCACTTTTCGGGCCGCAGAAGCCATATCCGTTTCCATTTCTTCGATAACTCCAATGGTTTTCCCTGAATCGTCCTCTGAAATGTTCAAAAATATGCAAAATGACCTCAATTTTCAACCAATTTTCAACAAAATTTTCGAAATTTCACTTAATACATTTTCTTGCACATTTCGGGCCGCAGAAGCCATATCCGTTTCCATTTCTTCGATAACTCCAATGGTTTTCCCAGAATCGCCCTTTGAAATATTCAAAAATATGCAAAATGACCTCAATTTTCAACCAATTTTCAACAAAATTTTCGAAATTTCACTTAATACATTTTCTTGCACATTTCGGGCCGCAGAAGCCATATCCGTTTCCATTTCTTCGATAACTCCAATGGTTTTCCCAGAATCGTCTTTTGAAATGTTCAAAAATATGCAAAATGACCTCAATTTTCAAACAATTTTCAACAAAATTTTCGAAATTTCACTTAATACATTTTCTTGCATATTTCGGGCCGCAGAATCCATATCCGTTTTCATTTCTTCGATAACTCCAATGGTTTTCCCAGAATCGTCCTTTGAATTATTGAAAAATATGTAAATGACCTCAATTTTCCACCAATTTTCAACAAAATTTTCGAAATTTCACTTAATACATTTTCTTGCACATTTCGGGCCGCAGAAGCCATATCCGTTTTCATTTCTTCGATAACTCCATTGGTTTTCCCAGAATCGTCCTTTTGAAATGTTCAAAAATATGCAAAATGACCTCAATTTTCAACCAATTTTCAACAAAATTTTCGAAATTTCACTTAATACATTTTCTTGCACATTTCGGGCCGCAGAAGCCATTTCCGTTATCATTTCTTCGATAACTCCAATGGTTTTCCCAGAATCGTCCTTTGAAATGTTCAAAAATATGCAAAATGACTTCAATTTTCAACCAATTTTCAACAAAATTTTCGAAATTTCACTTAATACATTTTCTTGCACTTTTCGGGCCGCAGAAGCCATATCCGTTTCCATTTCTTCGATAACTCCAATGGTTTTCCCTGAATCGTCCTCTGAAATGTTCAAAAATATGCAAAATGACCTCAATTTTCAACCAATTTTCAACAAAATTTTCGAAATTTCACTTAATACATTTTCTTGCACATTTCGGGCCGCAGAAGCCATATCCGTTTCCATTTCTTCGATAACTCCAATGGTTTTCCCAGAATCGTCTTTTGAAATGTTCAAAAATATGCAAAATGACCTCAATTTTCAAACAATTTTCAACAAAATTTTCGAAATTTCACTTAATACATTTTCTTGCATATTTCGGGCCGCAGAATCCATATCCGTTTTCATTTCTTCGATAACTCCAATGGTTTTCCCAGAATCGTCCTTTGAATTATTGAAAAATATGTAAATGACCTCAATTTTCCACCAATTTTCAACAAAATTTTCGAAATTTCACTTAATACATTTTCTTGCACATTTCGGGCCGTATAAGCCATATCCGTTTTCATTTCTTCGATAACTCCAATGGTTTTCCCAGAATCGTCCTTTGAAATGTTCAAAAATATGCAAAATGACCTCAATTTTCAACCAATTTTCAACAAAATTTTCGAAATTTCACTTAATACATTTTCTTGCACATTTCGGGCCGCAGAAGCCATATCCGTTTATATTTCTTCGATAACTCCAATGGTTTTCCCCGAATTGTCCTTTGAAATATTCAAAAATATGCAAAATGACCTCAATTTTCAACCAATTTTCAACAAAATTTTCGAAATTTCACTTAATACATTTTCTTGCACATTTCGGGCCGCTGAAGCCATATCTGTTTTCATTTCTTCGATAACTCCAATGGTTTTCCCAGAATCGCCCTTTGAAATGTTCAAAAATATGCAAAATGACCTCAATTTTCAAACAATTTTCAACAAAATTTTCGAAATTTCACTAAATACATTTTCTTGCACATTTCGGGCCGCAGAAGCCATATCCGTTTTCATTTCTTCGATAACTCCAATGGTTTTCCCAGAATCGTCCCTTGAAATATTCAAAAATATGCAAAATGACCTCAATTTTCAACCAATTTTCAACAAAATTTTCGAAATTTCACTTAATACATTTTCTTGCACATTTCGGGCCGCAGAAGCCATATCCGTTTTCATTTCTTCGATAACTCCAATGGTTTTCCCAGAATCGCCCTTTGAAATATTCAAAAATATGCAAAATGACCTCAATTTTCAACCAATTTTCAACAAAATTTTCGAAATTTCACTTAATACATTTTCTTGCACATTTCGGGCCGCAGAAGCCATATCCGTTTTCATTTCTTCGATAACTCCAATGGTTTTCCCAGAATCGTCCTTTGAAATATTCAAAAATATGCAAAATGACCTCAATTTTCAACCAATTTTCAACAAAATTTTCGAAATTTCACTTAATACATTTTCTTGCACATTTCGGGCCGCAGAAGCCATATCCGTTTTCATTTCTTCGATAACTCCAATGGTTTTCCCAGAATCGTCCTTTGAAATGTTCAAAAATATGCAAAATGACCTCAATTTTCAAACAATTTTCAACAAAATTTTCGAAATTTCACTTAATACATTTTCTTGCATATTTCGGGCCGCAGAATCCATATCCGTTTTCATTTCTTCGATAACTCCAATGGTTTTCCCAGAATCGTCCTTTGAAATATTCAAAAATATGCAAAATGACCTCAATTTTCAACCAATTTTCAACAAAATTTTCGAAATTTCACTTAATACATTTTCTTGCACATTTCGGGCCGCTGAAGCCATATCTGTTTTCATTTCTTCGATAACTCCAATGGTTTTCCCAGAATCGCCCTTTGAAATATTCAAAAATATGCAAAATAACCTCAATTTTCAACCAATTTTCAACAAAATTTTCGAAATTTCACTTAATACATTTTCTTGCACATTTCGGGCCGCAGAAGCCATATCCGTTTTCATTTCTTCGATAACTCCAATGGTTTTCCCAGAATAGTCCTTTGAAATATTCAAAAATATGCAAAATGACCTCAATTTTCAACCAATTTTCAACAAAATTTTCGAAATTTCACTTAATACATTTTCTTGCACATTTCGGGCCGCAGAAGCCATATCCGTTTTCATTTCTTCGATAACTCCAATGGTTTTCCCAGAATCGTCCTTTGAAATATTCAAAAATATGCAAAATGACCTCAATTTTCAACCAATTTTCAACAAAATTTTCGAAATTTCACTTAATACATTTTCCTGCACATTTCGGGCCGCAGAAGCCATATCCGTTTTCATTTCTTCGATAACTCTAATGGTTTTCCCTGAAACGTCCTTTGAAATGTTCAAAAATATGCAAAATGACCTCAATTTTCAAACAATTTTCAACAAAATTTTCGAAATTTCACTTAATACATTTTCTTGCACATTTCGGGCCGCAGAAGCCATATCCGTTTTCATTACTTCGATAACTCCAATGGTTTTCCCAGAATCGTCCTTTGAAATGTTCAAAAATATGCAAAATGACCTCAATTTTCAAACAATTTTCAACAAAATTTTCGAAATTTCACTTAATACATTTTCTTGCACATTTCGGGCCCCAGAAGCCATATCCGTTTTCATTTCTTCGATAACTCCAATGGTTTTCCCAGAATCGCCCTTTGAAATATTCAAAAATATGCAAAATGACCTCAATTTTCAACCAATTTTCAACAAAATTTTCGAAATTTCACTTAATACATTTTCTTGCACATTTCGGGCCGCAGAAGCCATATCCGTTTTCGTTTCTTCGATAACTCCAATGGTTTTCCCAGAATCGTCCTTTGAAATATTCAAAAATATGCAAAATGACCTCAATTTTCAACCAATTTTCAACAAAATTTTCGAAATTTCACTTAATACATTTTCTTGCACATTTCGGGCCCCAGAAGCCATATCCGTTTTCATTTCTTCGATAACTCCAATGGTTTTCCCAGAATCGCCCTTTGAAATATTCAAAAATATGCAAAATGACCTCAATTTTCAACCAATTTTCAACAAAATTTTCGAAATTTCACTTAATACATTTTCTTGCACATTTCGGGCCGCAGAAGCCATATCCGTTTTCATTTCTTCGATAACTCCAATGGTTTTCCCAGAATCGTCTTTTGAAATGTTCAAAAATATGCAAAATGACCTCAATTTTCAACCAATTTTCAACAAAATTTTCGAAAGTTCACTTAATACATTTTCTTGCACATTTCGCGCCGCAGAAGCCATATCCGTTTTCATTTCTTCGATAACTCCAATGGTTTTCCCAGAATCGTCCTTTGAAATATTCAAAAATATGCAAAATGACCTCAATTTTCAACCAATTTTCAACAAAATTTTCGAAATTTCACTTAATGCATTTTCTTGCACATTTCGGGCCGCAGAAGCCATATCCGTTTTCGTTTCTTCGATAACTCCAATGGTTTTCCCAGAATCGTCCTTTGAAATATTCAAAAATATGCAAAATGACCTCAATTTTCAACCAGTTTTCAACAAAATTTTCGAAATTTCACTTAATACATTTTCTTGCACATTTCGGGCCGCAGAAGCCATATCCGTTTTCATTTCTTCGATAACTCCAATGGTTTTCCCAGAATCGTCCTTTGAAATATTCAAAAATATGCAAAATGACCTCAATTTTCAACCAATTTTCAACAAAATTTTCGAAATTTCACTTAATATATTTTCTTGCACATTTCGGGCCGCAGAAGCCATATCCGTTTTCATTTCTTCGATAACTCCAATGGTTTTCCTAGAATCGTACTTTGAAATGTTCAAAAATATGCAAAATGACCTCAATTTTCAACCAATTTTCAACAAAATTTTCGAAATTTCACTTAATACATTTTCTTGCACATTTCGGGCCGCAGAAGCCATATCCGTTTTCATTTCTTCGATAACTCCAATGGTTTTCCCAGAATCGTCCTTTGAAATGTTCAAAAATATGCAAAATGACCTCAATTTTCAACCAATTTTCAACAAAATTTTCGAAATTTCACTTAATACATTTTCTTGCACATTTCGGGCCGCAGAAGCCATATCCGTTTTCATTACTTCGATAACTCCAATGGTTTTCCCAGAATCGTCCTTTGAAATGTCCAAAAATATGCAAAATGACCTCAATTTTCAAACAATTTTCAACAAAATTTTTGAAATTTCACTTAATACATTTTCTTGCACATTTCGGACCGCAGAAGCCATATCCGTTTTCATTTCTTCGATAACTCCAATGGTTTTCCCAGAATCGTCCTTTGAAATATTCAAAAATATGCAAAATGACCTCAATTTTCAACCAATTTTCAACAAAATTTTCGAAATTTCACTTAATACATTTTCTTGCACATTTCGGGCCGCAGAAGCCATATCCGTTTTCGTTTCTTCGATAACTCCAATGGTTTTCCCAGAATCGTCCTTTGAAATATTCAAAAATATGCAAAATGACCTCAATTTTCAACCAATTTTCAACAAAATTTTCGAAATTTCACTTAATATATTTTCTTGCACATTTCGGGCCGCAGAAGCCATATCCGTTTTCATTTCTTCGATAACTCCAATGGTTTTCCTAGAATCGTACTTTGAAATGTTCAAAAATATGCAAAATGACCTCAATTTTCAACCAATTTTCAACAAAATTTTCGAAATTTCACTTAATACATTTTCTTGCACATTTCGGGCCGCAGAAGCCATATCCGTTTTCATTTCTTCGATAACTCCAATGGTTTTCCCAGAATCGTCCTTTGAAATGTTCAAAAATATGCAAAATGACCTCAATTTTCAACCAATTTTCAACAAAATTTTCGAAATTTCACTTAATACATTTTCTTGCACATTTCGGGCCGCAGAAGCCATATCCGTTTCCATTTCTTCGATAACTCCAATGGTTTTCCCAGAATCGTCTTTTGAAATGTTCAAAAATATGCAAAATGACCTCAATTTTCAAACAATTTTCAACAAAATTTTCGAAATTTCACTTAATACATTTTCTTGCATATTTCGGGCCGCAGAATCCATATCCGTTTTCATTTCTTCGATAACTCCAATGGTTTTCCCAGAATCGTCCTTTGAATTATTGAAAAATATGCAAAATGACCTCAATTTTCAACCAATTTTCAACAAAATTTTCGAAAGTTCACTTAATACATTTTCTTGCACATTTCGCGCCGCAGAAGCCATATCCGTTTTCATTTCTTCGATAACTCCAATGGTTTTCCCAGAATCGTCCTTTGAAATATTCAAAAATATGCAAAATGACCTCAATTTTCAACCAATTTTCAACAAAATTTTCGAAATTTCACTTAATGCATTTTCTTGCACATTTCGGGCCGCAGAAGCCATATCCGTTTTCGTTTCTTCGATAACTCCAATGGTTTTCCCAGAATCGTCCTTTGAAATATTCAAAAATATGCAAAATGACCTCAATTTTCAACCAGTTTTCAACAAAATTTTCGAAATTTCACTTAATACATTTTCTTGCACATTTCGGGCCGCAGAAGCCATATCCGTTTTCATTTCTTCGATAACTCCAATGGTTTTCCCAGAATCGTCCTTTGAAATATTCAAAAATATGCAAAATGACCTCAATTTTCAACCAATTTTCAACAAAATTTTCGAAATTTCACTTAATATATTTTCTTGCACATTTCGGGCCGCAGAAGCCATATCCGTTTTCATTTCTTCGATAACTCCAATGGTTTTCCTAGAATCGTACTTTGAAATGTTCAAAAATATGCAAAATGACCTCAATTTTCAACCAATTTTCAACAAAATTTTCGAAATTTCACTTAATACATTTTCTTGCACATTTCGGGCCGCAGAAGCCATATCCGTTTTCATTTCTTCGATAACTCCAATGGTTTTCCCAGAATCGTCCTTTGAAATGTTCAAAAATATGCAAAATGACCTCAATTTTCAACCACTTTTCAACAAAATTTTCGAAATTTCACTTAATACATTTTCTTGCACATTTCGGGCCGCAGAAGCCATATCCGTTTTCATTTCTTCGATAACTCCAATGGTTTTCCCAGAATCGTCCTTTGAAATGTTCAAAAATATGCAAAATGACCTCAATTTTCAACCAATTTTCAACAAAATTTTCGAAATTTCACTTAATACATTTTCTTGCACATTTCGGGCCGCAGAAGCCATATCCGTTTTCATTACTTCGATAACTCCAATGGTTTTCCCAGAATCGTCCTTTGAAATGTCCAAAAATATGCAAAATGACCTCAATTTTCAAACAATTTTCAACAAAATTTTTGAAATTTCACTTAATACATTTTCTTGCACATTTCGGACCGCAGAAGCCATATCCGTTTTCATTTCTTCGATAACTCCAATGGTTTTCCCAGAATCGTCCTTTGAAATATTCAAAAATATGCAAAATGACCTCAATTTTCAACCAATTTTCAACAAAATTTTCGAAATTTCACTTAATACATTTTCTTGCACATTTCGGGCCGCAGAAGCCATATCCGTTTTCGTTTCTTCGATAACTCCAATGGTTTTCCCAGAATCGTCCTTTGAAATATTCAAAAATATGCAAAATGACCTCAATTTTCAACCAATTTTCAACAAAATTTTCGAAATTTCACTTAATATATTTTCTTGCACATTTCGGGCCGCAGAAGCCATATCCGTTTTCATTTCTTCGATAACTCCAATGGTTTTCCTAGAATCGTACTTTGAAATGTTCAAAAATATGCAAAATGACCTCAATTTTCAACCAATTTTCAACAAAATTTTCGAAATTTCACTTAATACATTTTCTTGCACATTTCGGGCCGCAGAAGCCATATCCGTTTTCATTTCTTCGATAACTCCAATGGTTTTCCCAGAATCGTCCTTTGAAATGTTCAAAAATATGCAAAATGACCTCAATTTTCAACCAATTTTCAACAAAATTTTCGAAATTTCACTTAATACATTTTCTTGCACATTTCGGGCCGCAGAAGCCATATCCGTTTCCATTTCTTCGATAACTCCAATGGTTTTCCCAGAATCGTCTTTTGAAATGTTCAAAAATATGCAAAATGACCTCAATTTTCAAACAATTTTCAACAAAATTTTCGAAATTTCACTTAATACATTTTCTTGCATATTTCGGGCCGCAGAATCCATATCCGTTTTCATTTCTTCGATAACTCCAATGGTTTTCCCAGAATCGTCCTTTGAATTATTGAAAAATATGTAAATGACCTCAATTTTCCACCAATTTTCAACAAAATTTTCGAAATTTCACTTAATACATTTTCTTGCACATTTCGGGCCGCATAAGCCATATCCGTTTTCATTTCTTCGATAACTCCAATGGTTTTCCCAGAATCGTCCTTTGGAATGTTCAAAAATATGCAAAATGACCTCAATTTTCAACCAATTTTCAACAAAATTTTCGAAATTTCACTTAATACATTTTCTTGCACATTTCGGGCCGCAGAAGCCATATCCGTTTCCATTTCTTCGATAACTCCAATGGTTTACCCCGAATTGTCCTTTGAAATATTCAAAAATATGCAAAATGACCTCAATTTTCAACCAATTTTCAACAAAATTTTCGAAATTTCACTTAATACATTTTCTTGCACATTTCGGGCCGCTGAAGCCATATCTGTTTTCATTTCTTCGATAACTCCAATGGTTTTCCCAGAATCGCCCTTTGAAATATTCAAAAATATGCAAAATAACCTCAATTTTCAAACAATTTTCAACAAAATTTTGAAATTTCACTAAATACATTTTCTTGCACATTTCGGGCCGCAGAAGCCATATCCGTTTTCATTTCTTCGATAACTCCAATGGTTTTCCCAGAATCGTCCTTTGAATTATTCAAAAATATGCAAAATGACCTCAATTTTCAACAAATTTTCAACAAAATTTTCGAAATTTCACTTAATACATTTTCTTGCACATTTCGGGCCGCAGAAGCCATATCCGTTTTCATTACTTCATTAACTCCAATGGTTTTCCCAGAATCGTTCTTTGAAATGTCCAAAAATATGCAAAATGACCTCAATTTTCAACCAATTTTCAACAAAATTTTCGAAATTCCACTTAATACATTTTCTTGCACATTTCGGGCCGCAGAAGCCATATCCGTTTTCATTTCTTCGATAACTCCAATGGTTTTCCCAGAATCGCCCTTTGAAATATTCAAAAATATGCAAAATGACCTCAATTTTCAACCAATTTTCAACAAAATTTTCGAAATTTCACTTAATACATTTTCTTGCACATTTCGGGCCGCAGAAGCCATATCCGTTTTCATTTCTTCGATAACTCCAATGGTTTTCCCAGAATCGTCCTTTGAAATATTCAAAAATATGCAAAATGACCTCAATTTTCAACCAATTTTCAACAAAATTTTCGAAATTTCACTTAATACATTTTCTTCCACATTTCGGGCCGCAGAAGCCATATCCGTTTTCATTTCTTCGATAACTCCAATGGTTTTCCCAGAATCGTCCTTTGAAATGTTCAAAAATATGCAAAATGACCTCAATTTTCAACCAATTTTCAACAAAATTTTCGAAATTCCACTTAATACATTTTCTTGCACATTTCGGGCCGCAGAAGCCATATCCGTTTTCATTTCTTCGATAACTCCAATGGTTTTCCCAGAATCGTCCTTTGAAATGTTCAAAAATATGCAAAATGACCTCAATTTTCAACCAATTTTCAACAAAATTTTCGAAATTTCACTTAACATTTTCTTGCACATTTCGGGCCGCAGAAGCCATATCCGTTTTCATTTCTTCGATAACTCCAATGGTTTTCCCAGAATCGCCCTTTGAAATATTCAAAAATTTGCAAAATAACCTCAATTTTCAACCAATTTTCAACAAAATTTTCGAAATTTCACTTAATACATTTTCTTGCACATTTCGGGCCGCAGAAGCCATATCCGTTTTCATTTCTTCGATAACTCCAATGGTTTTCCCAGAATCGCCCTTTGAAATATTCAAAAATTTGCAAAATAACCTCAATTTTCAACCAATTTTCAACAAAATTTTCGAAATTTCACTTAATACATTTTCTTGCACATTTCGGGCCGCAGAAGCCATATCCGTTTTCGTTTCTTCGATAACTCCAATGGTTTTCCCAGAATCGTCCTTTGAAATATTCAAAAATATGCAAAATGACCTCAATTTTCAACCAGTTTTCAACAAAATTTTCGAAATTTCACTTAATACATTTTCTTGCACATTTCGGGCCGCAGAAGCCATATCCGTTTTCATTTCTTCGATAACTCCAATGGTTTTCCCAGAATCGTCCTTTGAAATATTCAAAAATATGCAAAATGACCTCAATTTTCAACCAATTTTCAACAAAATTTTCGAAATTTCACTTAATATATTTTCTTGCACATTTCGGGCCGCAGAAGCCATATCCGTTTTCATTTCTTCGATAACTCCAATGGTTTTCCTAGAATCGTACTTTGAAATGTTCAAAAATATGCAAAATGACCTCAATTTTCAACCAATTTTCAACAAAATTTTCGAAATTTCACTTAATACATTTTCTTGCACATTTCGGGCCGCAGAAGCCATATCCGTTTTCATTTCTTCGATAACTCCAATGGTTTTCCCAGAATCGTCCTTTGAAATGTTCAAAAATATGCAAAATGACCTCAATTTTCAACCACTTTTCAACAAAATTTTCGAAATTTCACTTAATACATTTTCTTGCACATTTCGGGCCGCAGAAGCCATATCCGTTTTCATTTCTTCGATAACTCCAATGGTTTTCCCAGAATCGTCCTTTGAAATGTTCAAAAATATGCAAAATGACCTCAATTTTCAACCAATTTTCAACAAAATTTTCGAAATTTCACTTAATACATTTTCTTGCACATTTCGGGCCGCAGAAGCCATATCCGTTTTCATTACTTCGATAACTCCAATGGTTTTCCCAGAATCGTCCTTTGAAATGTCCAAAAATATGCAAAATGACCTCAATTTTCAAACAATTTTCAACAAAATTTTTGAAATTTCACTTAATACATTTTCTTGCACATTTCGGACCGCAGAAGCCATATCCGTTTTCATTTCTTCGATAACTCCAATGGTTTTCCCAGAATCGTCCTTTGAAATATTCAAAAATATGCAAAATGACCTCAATTTTCAACCAATTTTCAACAAAATTTTCGAAATTTCACTTAATACATTTTCTTGCACATTTCGGGCCGCAGAAGCCATATCCGTTTTCGTTTCTTCGATAACTCCAATGGTTTTCCCAGAATCGTCCTTTGAAATATTCAAAAATATGCAAAATGACCTCAATTTTCAACCAATTTTCAACAAAATTTTCGAAATTTCACTTAATATATTTTCTTGCACATTTCGGGCCGCAGAAGCCATATCCGTTTTCATTTCTTCGATAACTCCAATGGTTTTCCTAGAATCGTACTTTGAAATGTTCAAAAATATGCAAAATGACCTCAATTTTCAACCAATTTTCAACAAAATTTTCGAAATTCCACTTAATACATTTTCTTGCACATTTCGGGCCGCAGAAGCCATATCCGTTTTCATTTCTTCGATAACTCCAATGGTTTTCCCAGAATCGTCCTTTGAAATGTTCAAAAATATGCAAAATGACCTCAATTTTCAACCAATTTTCAACAAAATTTTCGAAATTTCACTTAACATTTTCTTGCACATTTCGGGCCGCAGAAGCCATATCCGTTTTCATTTCTTCGATAACTCCAATGGTTTTCCCAGAATCGTCCTTTGAAATGTTCAAAAATATGCAAAATGACCTCAATTTTCAACCACTTTTCAACAAAATTTTCGAAATTTCACTTAATACATTTTCTTGCACATTTCGGGCCGCAGAAGCCATATCCGTTTTCATTTCTTCGATAACTCCAATGGTTTTCCCAGAATCGTCCTTTGAAATGTTCAAAAATATGCAAAATGACCTCAATTTTCAACCAATTTTCAACAAAATTTTCGAAATTTCACTTAATACATTTTCTTGCACATTTCGGGCCGCAGAAGCCATATCCGTTTTCATTACTTCGATAACTCCAATGGTTTTCCCAGAATCGTCCTTTGAAATGTCCAAAAATATGCAAAATGACCTCAATTTTCAAACAATTTTCAACAAAATTTTTGAAATTTCACTTAATACATTTTCTTGCACATTTCGGACCGCAGAAGCCATATCCGTTTTCATTTCTTCGATAACTCCAATGGTTTTCCCAGAATCGTCCTTTGAAATATTCAAAAATATGCAAAATGACCTCAATTTTCAACCAATTTTCAACAAAATTTTCGAAATTTCACTTAATACATTTTCTTGCACATTTCGGGCCGCAGAAGCCATATCCGTTTTCGTTTCTTCGATAACTCCAATGGTTTTCCCAGAATCGTCCTTTGAAATATTCAAAAATATGCAAAATGACCTCAATTTTCAACCAATTTTCAACAAAATTTTCGAAATTTCACTTAATATATTTTCTTGCACATTTCGGGCCGCAGAAGCCATATCCGTTTTCATTTCTTCGATAACTCCAATGGTTTTCCTAGAATCGTACTTTGAAATGTTCAAAAATATGCAAAATGACCTCAATTTTCAACCAATTTTCAACAAAATTTTCGAAATTTCACTTAATACATTTTCTTGCACATTTCGGGCCGCAGAAGCCATATCCGTTTTCATTTCTTCGATAACTCCAATGGTTTTCCCAGAATCGTCCTTTGAAATGTTCAAAAATATGCAAAATGACCTCAATTTTCAACCAATTTTCAACAAAATTTTCGAAATTTCACTTAATACATTTTCTTGCACATTTCGGGCCGCAGAAGCCATATCCGTTTCCATTTCTTCGATAACTCCAATGGTTTTCCCAGAATCGTCTTTTGAAATGTTCAAAAATATGCAAAATGACCTCAATTTTCAAACAATTTTCAACAAAATTTTCGAAATTTCACTTAATACATTTTCTTGCATATTTCGGGCCGCAGAATCCATATCCGTTTTCATTTCTTCGATAACTCCAATGGTTTTCCCAGAATCGTCCTTTGAATTATTGAAAAATATGTAAATGACCTCAATTTTCCACCAATTTTCAACAAAATTTTCGAAATTTCACTTAATACATTTTCTTGCACATTTCGGGCCGCATAAGCCATATCCGTTTTCATTTCTTCGATAACTCCAATGGTTTTCCCAGAATCGTCCTTTGGAATGTTCAAAAATATGCAAAATGACCTCAATTTTCAACCAATTTTCAACAAAATTTTCGAAATTTCACTTAATACATTTTCTTGCACATTTCGGGCCGCAGAAGCCATATCCGTTTCCATTTCTTCGATAACTCCAATGGTTTTCCCCGAATTGTCCTTTGAAATATTCAAAAATATGCAAAATGACCTCAATTTTCAACCAATTTTCAACAAAATTTTCGAAATTTCACTTAATACATTTTCTTGCACATTTCGGGCCGCTGAAGCCATATCTGTTTTCATTTCTTCGATAACTCCAATGGTTTTCCCAGAATCGCCCTTTGAAATATTCAAAAATATGCAAAATAACCTCAATTTTCAAACAATTTTCAACAAAATTTTGAAATTTCACTAAATACATTTTCTTGCACATTTCGGGCCGCAGAAGCCATATCCGTTTTCATTTCTTCGATAACTCCAATGGTTTTCCCAGAATCGTCCTTTGAATTATTCAAAAATATGCAAAATGACCTCAATTTTCAACCAATTTTCAACAAAATTTTCGAAATTTCACTTAATACATTTTCTTGCACATTTCGGGCCGCAGAAGCCATATCCGTTTTCATTACTTCATTAACTCCAATGGTTTTCCCAGAATCGTTCTTTGAAATGTCCAAAAATATGCAAAATGACCTCAATTTTCAACCAATTTTCAACAAAATTTTCGAAATTCCACTTAATACATTTTCTTGCACATTTCGGGCCGCAGAAGCCATATCCGTTTTCATTTCTTCGATAACTCCAATGGTTTTCCCAGAATCGCCCTTTGAAATATTCAAAAATATGCAAAATGACCTCAATTTTCAACCAATTTTCAACAAAATTTTCGAAATTTCACTTAATACATTTTCTTGCACATTTCGGGCCGCAGAAGCCATATCCGTTTTCATTTCTTCGATAACTCCAATGGTTTTCCCAGAATCGTCCTTTGAAATATTCAAAAATATGCAAAATGACCTCAATTTTCAACCAATTTTCAACAAAATTTTCGAAATTTCACTTAATACATTTTCTTCCACATTTCGGGCCGCAGAAGCCATATCCGTTTTCATTTCTTCGATAACTCCAATGGTTTTCCCAGAATCGTCCTTTGAAATGTTCAAAAATATGCAAAATGACCTCAATTTTCAACCAATTTTCAACAAAATTTTCGAAATTCCACTTAATACATTTTCTTGCACATTTCGGGCCGCAGAAGCCATATCCGTTTTCATTTCTTCGATAACTCCAATGGTTTTCCCAGAATCGTCCTTTGAAATGTTCAAAAATATGCAAAATGACCTCAATTTTCAACCAATTTTCAACAAAATTTTCGAAATTTCACTTAACATTTTCTTGCACATTTCGGGCCGCAGAAGCCATATCCGTTTTCATTTCTTCGATAACTCCAATGGTTTTCCCAGAATCGCCCTTTGAAATATTCAAAAATTTGCAAAATAACCTCAATTTTCAACCAATTTTCAACAAAATTTTCGAAATTTCACTTAATACATTTTCTTGCACATTTCGGGCCGCAGAAGCCATATCCGTTTTCATTTCTTCGATAACTCCAATGGTTTTCCCAGAATCGTCCTTTGAAATGTTCAAAAATATGCAAAATGACCTCAATTTTCAAACAATTTTCAACAAAATTTTCGAAATTTCACTTAATACATTTTCTTGCATATTTCGGGCCGCAGAATCCATATCCGTTTTCATTTCTTCGATAACTCCAATGGTTTTCCCAGAATCGTCCTTTGAAATATTCAAAAATATGCAAAATGACCTCAATTTTCAACCAATTTTCAACAAAATTTTCGAAATTTCACTTAATACATTTTCTTGCACATTTCGGGCCGCAGAAGCCATATCTGTTTTCATTTCTTCGATAACTCCAATGGTTTTCCCAGAATCGCCCTTTGAAATATTCAAAAATATGCAAAATAACCTCAATTTTCAACCAATTTTCAACAAAATTTTCGAAATTTCACTTAATACATTTTCTTGCACATTTCGGGCCGCAGAAGCCATATCCGTTTTCATTTCTTCGATAACTCCAATGGTTTTCCCAGAATAGTCCTTTGAAATATTCAAAAATATGCAAAATGACCTCAATTTTCAACCAATTTTCAACAAAATTTTCGAAATTTCACTTAATACATTTTCTTGCACATTTCGGGCCGCAGAAGCCATATCCGTTTTCATTTCTTCGATAACTCCAATGGTTTTCCCAGAATCGTCCTTTGAAATATTCAAAAATATGCAAAATGACCTCAATTTTCAACCAATTTTCAACAAAATTTTCGAAATTTCACTTAATACATTTTCCTGCACATTTCGGGCCGCAGAAGCCATATCCGTTTTCATTTCTTCGATAACTCTAATGGTTTTCCCTGAAACGTCCTTTGAAATGTTCAAAAATATGCAAAATGACCTCAATTTTCAAACAATTTTCAACAAAATTTTCGAAATTTCACTTAATACATTTTCTTGCACATTTCGGGCCGCAGAAGCCATATCCGTTTTCATTACTTCGATAACTCCAATGGTTTTCCCAGAATCGTCCTTTGAAATGTTCAAAAATATGCAAAATGACCTCAATTTTCAAACAATTTTCAACAAAATTTTCGAAATTTCACTTAATACATTTTCTTGCACATTTCGGGCCCCAGAAGCCATATCCGTTTTCATTTCTTCGATAACTCCAATGGTTTTCCCAGAATCGCCCTTTGAAATATTCAAAAATATGCAAAATGACCTCAATTTTCAACCAATTTTCAACAAAATTTTCGAAATTTCACTTAATACATTTTCTTGCACATTTCGGGCCGCAGAAGCCATATCCGTTTTCGTTTCTTCGATAACTCCAATGGTTTTCCCAGAATCGTCCTTTGAAATATTCAAAAATATGCAAAATGACCTCAATTTTCAACCAATTTTCAACAAAATTTTCGAAATTTCACTTAATACATTTTCTTGCACATTTCGGGCCCCAGAAGCCATATCCGTTTTCATTTCTTCGATAACTCCAATGGTTTTCCCAGAATCGCCCTTTGAAATATTCAAAAATATGCAAAATGACCTCAATTTTCAACCAATTTTCAACAAAATTTTCGAAATTTCACTTAATACATTTTCTTGCACATTTCGGGCCGCAGAAGCCATATCCGTTTTCATTTCTTCGATAACTCCAATGGTTTTCCCAGAATCGACCTTTGAAATGTTCAAAAATATGCAAAATGACCTCAATTTTCAAAGAATTTTCAACAAAATTTTCGAAATTTCACTTAATACATTTTCTTGCACATTTCGGGCCGCAGAAGCCATATCCGTTTTCATTTCTGCGATAACTCCAATGGTTTTCCCAGAATCGTCCTTTGAAATATTCAAAAATATGCAAAATGACCTCAATTTTCAACCAATTTTCAACAAAATTTTCGAAATTTCACTTAATACATTTTCTTGCACATTTCGGGCCGCAGAAGCCATATCCGTTTTCATTTCTTCGATAACTCCAATGGTTTTCCCAGAATCGTCCTTTGAAATGTTCAAAAATATGCAAAATGACCTCAATTTTCAACCAATTTTCAACAAAATTTTCAAAATTTCACTTAATACATTTTCTTGCACATTTCGGGCCGCAGAAGCCATATCCGTTTTCATTTCTTCGATAACTCCAATGGTTTTCCCAGAATCGTACTTTGAAATGTTCAAAAATACGCAAAATGACCTCAATTTTCAACCAATTTTCAACAAAATTTTCGAAATTTCACTTAATACATTTTCTTGCACATTTCGGGCCGCAGAAGGCATATCCGTTTTCATTTCTTCGATAACTCCAATGGTTTTCCCAGAATCGTCCTTTGAAATGTTCAAAAATATGCAAAATGACCTCAATTTTCAACCAATTTTCAACAAAATTTTCGAAATTTCACTTAATATATTTTCTTGCACATTTCGGGCTGCAGAATCCATATCCGTTTTCATTTCTTCGATAACTCCAATTGTTTTCCCAGAATCGTCCTTTGAAATGTTCAAAAATATGCAAAATGACCTCAATTTTCAACCAATTTTCAACAAAATTTTCGAAATTTCACTTAATACATTTTCTTGCACATTTCGGGCCGCAGAAGGCATATCCGTTTTCATTTCTTCGATAACTCCAATGGTTTTCCCAGAATCGTCCTTTGAAATGTTCAAAAATATGCAAAATGACCTCAATTTTCAACCAATTTTCAACAAAATTTTCGAAATTTCACTTAATACATTTTCTTGCACATTTCGGGCCGCAGAAGGCATATCCGTTTTCATTTCTTCGATAACTCCAATGGTTTTCCCAGAATCGTCCTTTGAAATGTTCAAAAATATGCAAAATGACCTCAATTTTCAACCAATTTTCAACAAAATTTTCGAAATTTCACTTAATATATTTTCTTGCACATTTCGGGCTGCAGAATCCATATCCGTTTTCATTTCTTCGATAACTCCAATTGTTTTCCCTGAATCGTCCTTTGAAATGTTCAAAAATATGCAAAATGACCTCAATTTTCAACCAATTTTCAACAAAATTTTCGAAATTTCACTTAATACATTTTCTTGCACATTTCGGGCCGCAGAAGCCATATCCGTTTTCATTTCTGCGATAACTCCAATGGTTTTCCCAGAATCGTCCTTTGAAATATTCAAAAATATGCAAAATGACCTCAATTTTCAACCAATTTTCAACAAAATTTTCGAAATTTCACTTAATACATTTTCTTGCACATTTCGGGCCGCAGAAGCCATATCCGTTTTCATTTCTTCGATAACTCCAATGGTTTTCCCAGAATCGTCCTTTGAAATGTTCAAAAATATGCAAAATGACCTCAATTTTCAACCAATTTTCAACAAAATTTTCGAAATTTCACTTAATACATTTTCTTGCACATTTCGGGCCGCAGAAGCCATATCCGTTTTCATTTCTTCGATAACTCCAATGGTTTTCCCAGAATCGTCTTTTGAAATGTTCAAAAATATGCAAAATGACCTCAATTTTCAACCAATTTTCAACAAAATTTTCGAAAGTTCACTTAATACATTTTCTTGCACATTTCGCGCCGCAGAAGCCATATCCGTTTTCATTTCTTCGATAACTCCAATGGTTTTCCCAGAATCGTCCTTTGAAATATTCAAAAATATGCAAAATGACCTCAATTTTCAACCAATTTTCAACAAAATTTTCGAAATTACACTTAATACATTTTCTTGCACATTTCGGGCCGCAGAGGCCATATCCGTTTTCATTTCTTCGATAACTCCAATGGTTTTCCCAGAATCGTCTTTTGAAATGTTCAAAAATATGCAAAATGACCTCAATTTTCAACCAATTTTCAACAAAATTTTCGAAAGTTCACTTAATACATTTTCTTGCACATTTCGCGCCGCAGAAGCCATATCCGTTTTCATTTCTTCGATAACTCCAATGGTTTTCCCAGAATCGTCCTTTGAAATGTTCAAATATATGCAAAATGACCTCAATTTTCAACCAATTTTCAACAAAATTTTCGAAATTACACTTAATACATTTTCTTGCACATTTCGGGCCGCAGAGGCCATATCCGTTTTCATTTCTTCGATAACTCCAATGGTTTTCCCAGAATCGTCCTTTGAAATGTTCAAAAATATGCAAAATGACCTCAATTTTCAACCAATTTTCAACAAAATTTTCGAAATTTCACTTAATTTATTTTCTTGTACATTTCGGGCTGCAGAAGCCAGATCCGTTTTCATTTCTTCGATAACTCCAATGGTTTTCCCAGAATCGTCCTTTGAAATGTTCAAAAATATGCAAAATGACCTCAATTTTCAACCAATTTTCAACAAAATTTTCGAAATTTCACTTAATACATTTTCTTGCACATTTCGGGCCGCAGAAGCCATATCCGTTTTCATTTCTTCGATAACTCCAATGGTTTTCCCAGAATCGTCCTTTGAAATGTTCAAAAATGTGCAAAATGACCTCAATTTTCAACCAATTTTCAACAAAATTTCCGAAATTTTACTTAATACATTTTCTTGCACATTTCGGGCCGCAGAAGCCATATCCGTGTTCATTTCTTCGATAACTCCAATGGTTTTCCCAGAATCGTGCTTTGAAATATTCAAAAATATGCAAAATGACCTCAATTTTCAACCAATTTTCAACAAAATTTTCGAAATTTCACTTAATACATTTTCTTACACATTTCGGGCCGCAGTAGCCATATACGTTTTCATTTCTTCGATAACTCCAATGGTTTTCCCAGAATCGTCCTTTGAAATGTTCAAAAATATGCAAAATGACCTCAATTTTCAACCAATTTTCAACAAAATTTTCGAAATTTCACTTAATACATTTTCTTGCACATTTCGGGCCGCAAAAGCCATATCCGTTTTCATTTCTTCGATAACTCCAATGGTTTTCCCAGAATCGACCTTTGAAATGTTCAAAAATATGCAAAATGACCTCAATTTTCAAAGAATTTTCAACAAAATTTTCGAAATTTCACTTAATACATTTTCTTGCACATTTCGGGCCGCAGAAGCCATATCCGTTTTCATTTCTGCGATAACTCCAATGGTTTTCCCAGAATCGTCCTTTGAAATATTCAAAAATATGCAAAATGACCTCAATTTTCAACCAATTTTCAACAAAATTTTCGAAATTTCACTTAATACATTTTCTTGCACATTTCGGGCCGCAGAAGCCATATCCGTTTTCATTTCTTCGATAACTCCAATGGTTTTCCCAGAATCGTCCTTTGAAATGTTCAAAAATATGCAAAATGACCTCAATTTTCAACCAATTTTCAACAAAATTTTCAAAATTTCACTTAATACATTTTCTTGCACATTTCGGGCCGCTGAAGCCATATCCGTTTTCATTTCTTCGATAACTCCAATGGTTTTCCCAGAATCGTACTTTGAAATGTTCAAAAATACGCAAAATGACCTCAATTTTCAACCAATTTTCAACAAAATTTTCGAAATTTCACTTAATACATTTTCTTGCACATTTCGGGCCGCAGAAGGCATATCCGTTTTCATTTCTTCGATAACTCCAATGGTTTTCCCAGAATCGTCCTTTGAAATGTTCAAAAATATGCAAAATGACCTCAATTTTCAACCAATTTTCAACAAAATTTTCGAAATTTCACTTAATATATTTTCTTGCACATTTCGGGCTGCAGAATCCATATCCGTTTTCATTTCTTCGATAACTCCAATGGTTTTCCCAGAATCGTCCTTTGAAATGTTCAAAAATATGCAAAATGACCTCAATTTTCAACCAATTTTCAACAAAATTTTCGAAATTTCACTTAATATATTTTCTTGCACATTTCGGGCTGCAGAATCCATATCCGTTTTCATTTCTTCGATAACTCCAATTGTTTTCCCTGAATCGTCCTTTGAAATGTTCAAAAATATGCAAAATGACCTCAATTTTCAACCAATTTTCAACAAAATTTTCGAAATTTCACTTAATACATTTTCTTGCACATTTCGGGCCGCAGAAGCCATATCCGTTTTCATTTCTGCGATAACTCCAATGGTTTTCCCAGAATCGTCCTTTGAAATATGCAAAAATATGCAAAATGACCTCAATTTTCAACCAATTTTCAACAAAATTTTCGAAATTTCACTTAATACATTTTCTTGCACATTTCGGGCCGCAGAAGCCATATCCGTTTTCATTTCTTCGATAACTCCAATGGTTTTCCCAGAATCGTCCTTTGAAATGTTCAAAAATATGCAAAATGACCTCAATTTTCAACCAATTTTCAACAAAATTTTCAAAATTTCACTTAATACATTTTCTTGCACATTTCGGGCCGCAGAAGCCATATCCGTTTTCATTTCTTCGATAACTCCAATGGTTTTCCCAGAATCGTCCTTTGAAATGTTCAAAAATATGCAAAATGACCTCAATTTTCAACCAACTTTCAACAAAATTTTCGAAATTTCACTTAATACATTTTCTTGCACATTTCGGGCCGCAGAAGGCATATCCGTTTTCATTTCTTCGATAACTCCAATGGTTTTCCCAGAATCGTCCTTTGAAATGTTCAAAAATATGCAAAATGACCTCAATTTTCAACCAATTTTCAACAAAATTTTCGAAATTTCACTTAATATATTTCTTGCACATTTCGGGCTGCAGAATCCATATCCGTTTTCATTTCTTCGATAACTCCAATTGTTTTCCCAGAATCGTCCTTTGAAATGTTCAAAAATATGCAAAATGACCTCAATTTTCAACCAATTTTCAACAAAATTTAAGAAATTTCACTTAATACATTTTCTTGCACATTTCGGGCCGCAGAAGCCATATCCGTTTTCATTTCTTCGATAACTCCAATGGTTTTCCCAGAATCGTCCTTTGAAATATTCAAAAATATGCAAAATGACCTCAATTTTCAACCAATTTTCAACAAAATTTTCGAAATTTCACTTAATATATTTTCTTGCACATTTCGGGCTGCAGAATCCATATCCGTTTTCATTTCTTCGATAACTCCAATTGTTTTCCCTGAATCGTCCTTTGAAATGTTCAAAAATATGCAAAATGACCTCAATTTTCAACCAATTTTCAACAAAATTTTCGAAATTTCACTTAATACATTTTCTTGCACATTTCGGGCCGCAGAATCCATATCCGTTTTCATTTCTTCGATAACTCCAATTGTTTTCCCAGAATCGTCCTTTGAAATGTTCAAAAATATGCAAAATGGCCTCAATTTTCAACCAATTTTCAACAAAATTTAAGAAATTTCACTTAATACATTTTCTTGCACATTTCGGGCCGCAGAAGCCATATCCGTTTTCATTTCTTCGATAACTCCAATGGTTTTCCCAGAATCGTCCTTTGAAATATTCAAAAATATGCAAAATGACCTCAATTTTCAACCAATTTTCAACAAAATTTTCGAAATTTCACTTAATACATTTTCTTGCACATTTCGGGCCGCAGAAGCCATATCCGTTTTCATCTCTTCGATAACTCCAATGGTTTTCCCAGAATCGTATTTTGAAATGTTCAAAAATGTTCAAAATGACCTCAATTTTCAACCAATTTTCAACAAAATTTTCGAAATTTCACTTAATACATTTTCTTGCACATTTCGGGCCGCAGAAGCCATATCCGTTTTCATTTCTTCGATAACTCCAATGGTTTTCCCAGAATCGTCCTTTGAAATGTTCAAAAATATGCAAAATGACCTCAATTTTCAACCAATTTTCAACAAAATTTTCGAAATTTCACTTAATACATTTTCTTGCACATTTCGGGCCGCAGAAGCCATATCCGTTTTCATTTCTTCGATAACTCCAATGGTTTTCCCAGAATCGTCCTTTGAAATGTTCAAAAATATGCAAAATGACCTCAATTTTCAACCAATTTTCAACAAAATTTTCGAAATTACACTTAATACATTTTCTTGCACATTTCGGGCCGCAGAAGCCATATCCGTTTTCATTTCTTCGATAACTCCAATGGTTTTCCCAGAATCGTCCTTTGAAATGATCAAAAATATGCAAAATGACCTCAATTTTCAACCAATTTTCAACAAAATTTTCGAAATTTCACTTAATACATTTTCTTGCACATTTCGGCCCGCAGAAGCCATATCCGTTTTCATTTATTCGATAGCTCCAATGGTTTTCCCAGAATCGTCCTTTGAAATATTCAAAAATATGCAAAATGACCTCAATTTTCAACCAATTTTCAACAAAATTTTCGAAATTTCACTTAATACATTTTCTTGCACATTTCGGGCCGCAGAAGCCATATCCGTTTTCATTTCTTCGATTACTCCAATGGTTTTCCCAGAATCGTCCTTTGAAATGTTCAAAAATATGCAAAATGACCTCAATTTTCTACCAATTTTCAACAAAATTTTCGAAATTTCACTTAATACATTTTCTTGCACATTTCGGGCCGCAGAAGCCATATCCGTTTTCATTTCTTCGATAACTACAACGGTTTTCCCAGAATCGTCCTTTGAAATGTTCAAAAATATGCAAAATGACCTCAATTTTCAACCAATTTTCAACAAATTTTCGAAATTTCATTTAATACATTTTCTTGCACATTTCGGGCCGCAGAAGCCATATCCGTTTTCATTTCTTCGATAACTCCAATGGTTTTCCCAGAATCGTCCTTTGAAATGTTCAAAAATATGCAAAATGACCTCAATTTTCAACCAATTTTCAACAAAATTTTCGAAATTTCACTTAATACATTTTCTTGCACATTTCGGGCCGCAGAAGCCATATCCGTTTTCATTTCTTCGATAACTCCAATGGTTTTCCCAGAATCGTCCTTTGAAATGTTCAAAAATATGCAAAATGACCTCAATTTTCAACCAATTTTCAACAAAATTTTCAAAATTTCACTTAATACATTTTCTTGCACATTTCGGGCCGCTGAAGCCATATCCGTTTTCATTTCTTCGATAACTCCAATGGTTTTCCCAGAATCGTACTTTGAAATGTTCAAAAATACGCAAAATGACCTCAATTTTCAACCAATTTTCAACAAAATTTTCGAAATTTCACTTAATACATTTTCTTGCACATTTCGGGCCGCAGAAGGCATATCCGTTTTCATTTCTTCGATAACTCCAATGGTTTTCCCAGAATCGTCCTTTGAAATGTTCAAAAATATGCAAAATGACCTCAATTTTCAACCAATTTTCAACAAAATTTTCGAAATTTCACTTAATATATTTTCTTGCACATTTCGGGCTGCAGAATCCATATCCGTTTTCATTTCTTCGATAACTCCAATGGTTTTCCCAGAATCGTCCTTTGAAATGTTCAAAAATATGCAAAATGACCTCAATTTTCAACCAATTTTCAACAAAATTTTCGAAATTTCACTTAATATATTTTCTTGCACATTTCGGGCTGCAGAATCCATATCCGTTTTCATTTCTTCGATAACTCCAATTGTTTTCCCTGAATCGTCCTTTGAAATGTTCAAAAATATGCAAAATGACCTCAATTTTCAACCAATTTTCAACAAAATTTTCGAAATTTCACTTAATACATTTTCTTGCACATTTCGGGCCGCAGAAGCCATATCCGTTTTCATTTCTGCGATAACTCCAATGGTTTTCCCAGAATCGTCCTTTGAAATATGCAAAAATATGCAAAATGACCTCAATTTTCAACCAATTTTCAACAAAATTTTCGAAATTTCACTTAATACATTTTCTTGCACATTTCGGGCCGCAGAAGCCATATCCGTTTTCATTTCTTCGATAACTCCAATGGTTTTCCCAGAATCGTCCTTTGAAATGTTCAAAAATATGCAAAATGACCTCAATTTTCAACCAATTTTCAACAAAATTTTCAAAATTTCACTTAATACATTTTCTTGCACATTTCGGGCCGCAGAAGCCATATCCGTTTTCATTTCTTCGATAACTCCAATGGTTTTCCCAGAATCGTCCTTTGAAATGTTCAAAAATATGCAAAATGACCTCAATTTTCAACCAACTTTCAACAAAATTTTCGAAATTTCACTTAATACATTTTCTTGCACATTTCGGGCCGCAGAAGGCATATCCGTTTTCATTTCTTCGATAACTCCAATGGTTTTCCCAGAATCGTCCTTTGAAATGTTCAAAAATATGCAAAATGACCTCAATTTTCAACCAATTTTCAACAAAATTTTCGAAATTTCACTTAATATATTTCTTGCACATTTCGGGCTGCAGAATCCATATCCGTTTTCATTTCTTCGATAACTCCAATTGTTTTCCCAGAATCGTCCTTTGAAATGTTCAAAAATATGCAAAATGACCTCAATTTTCAACCAATTTTCAACAAAATTTAAGAAATTTCACTTAATACATTTTCTTGCACATTTCGGGCCGCAGAAGCCATATCCGTTTTCATTTCTTCGATAACTCCAATGGTTTTCCCAGAATCGTCCTTTGAAATATTCAAAAATATGCAAAATGACCTCAATTTTCAACCAATTTTCAACAAAATTTTCGAAATTTCACTTAATATATTTTCTTGCACATTTCGGGCTGCAGAATCCATATCCGTTTTCATTTCTTCGATAACTCCAATTGTTTTCCCTGAATCGTCCTTTGAAATGTTCAAAAATATGCAAAATGACCTCAATTTTCAACCAATTTTCAACAAAATTTTCGAAATTTCACTTAATACATTTTCTTGCACATTTCGGGCCGCAGAAGCCATATCCGTTTTCATTTCTTCGATAACTCCAATGGTTTTCCCAGAATCGTCCTTTGAAATGTTCAAAAATATGCAAAATGACCTCAATTTTCAACCAATTTTCAACAAAATTTTCGAAATTACACTTAATACATTTTCTTGCACATTTCGGGCCGCAGAAGCCATATCCGTTTTCATTTCTTCGATAACTCCAATGGTTTTCCCAGAATCGTCCTTTGAAATGATCAAAAATATGCAAAATGACCTCAATTTTCAACCAATTTTCAACAAAATTTTCGAAATTTCACTTAATACATTTTCTTGCACATTTCGGCCCGCAGAAGCCATATCCGTTTTCATTTATTCGATAGCTCCAATGGTTTTCCCAGAATCGTCCTTTGAAATATTCAAAAATATGCAAAATGACCTCAATTTTCAACCAATTTTCAACAAAATTTTCGAAATTTCACTTAATACATTTTCTTGCACATTTCGGGCCGCAGAAGCCATATCCGTTTTCATTTCTTCGATTACTCCAATGGTTTTCCCAGAATCGTCCTTTGAAATGTTCAAAAATATGCAAAATGACCTCAATTTTCTACCAATTTTCAACAAAATTTTCGAAATTTCACTTAATACATTTTCTTGCACATTTCGGGCCGCAGAAGCCATATCCGTTTTCATTTCTTCGATAACTACAACGGTTTTCCCAGAATCGTCCTTTGAAATGTTCAAAAATATGCAAAATGACCTCAATTTTCAACCAATTTTCAACAAATTTTCGAAATTTCATTTAATACATTTTCTTGCACATTTCGGGCCGCAGAAGCCATATCCGTTTTCATTTCTTCGATAACTCCAATGGTTTTCCCAGAATCGTCCTTTGAAATGTTCAAAAATATGCAAAATGACCTCAATTTTCAACCAATTTTCAACAAAATTTTCGAAATTTCACTTAATACATTTTCTTGCACATTTCGGGCCGCAGAAGCCATATCCGTTTTCATTTCTTGGATAACTCCAATGGTTTTCCCAGAATCGTCCTTTGAAATGTTCAAAAATATGCAAAATGACTTCAATTTTCAACCAATTTTCAACAAAATTTTCGAAATTTCACTTAATACATTTTCTTGCACATTTCGGGCCGCAGAAGCCATATCCGTTTTCATTTCTTCGATAACTCCAATGGTTTTCCCAGAATCGTACTTTGAAATATTCAAAAATATGCAAAATGACCTCAATTTTCAACTAATTTTCAACAAAATTTTCGAAATTTCACTTAATACATTTTCTTGCACATTTCGAGCCACAGAAGCCATATCCGTTTTCATTTCTTCGATAACTCCAATGGTTTTCCCAGAATCGTCCTTTGAAATGTTCAAAAATATGCAAAATGACCTCAATTTTCAACCAGTTGTCAACAAAATTTTCGAAATTTCACTTAATACATCTTCTTGCACATTTCGGGTTGCAGAAGCCATATCCGTTTTCATTTCTTGGATAACTCCAATGGTTTTCCCAGAATCGTCCTTTGAAATGTTCAAAAATATGCAAAATGACTTCAATTTTCAACCAATTTTCAACAAAATTTTCGAAATTTCACTTAATACATTTTCTTGCACATTTCGGGCCGCAGAAGCCATATCCGTTTTCATTTCTTCGATAACTCCAATGGTTTTCCCAGAATCGTCCTTTGAAATGTTCAAAAATATGCAAAATGAGCTCAATTTTCAACAAAATTTTCGAAATTTCACTTAATACATTTTCTTGCACATTTCGAGCCGCAGAAGCCATATCCGTTTTCATTTCTTCGAAAACTCCAATGGTTTTCCCAGAATCGTCCTTTGAAATGTTCAACAATATGCAAAATGACCTCAATTTTCAACCAATTTTCAACAAAATTTTCGAAATTTCACTTATTACATTTTCTTGCACATTTCGGGCCGCAGAAGCCATATCCGTTTTCATTTCTTCGATAACTCCAATGGTTTTCCCAGAATCGTACTTTGAAATATTCAAAAATATGCAAAATGACCTCAATTTTCAACCAATTTTCAACAAAATTTTCGAAATTTCACTTAATACATTTTCTTGCACATTTCGGCCCGCAGAAGCCATATCCGTTTTCATTTATTCGATAACTCCAATGGTTTTCCCAGAATCGTCCTTTGAAATGTTCAAAAATATGCAAAATGACCTCAATTTTCAACCAATTGTCAACAAAATTTTCGAAATTTCACTTAATACATCTTCTTGCACATTTCGGGCCGCAGAAGCCATATCCGTTTTCATTTCTTGGATAACTCCAATGGTTTTCCCAGAATCGTCCTTTGAAATGTTCAAAAATATGCAAAATGACTTCAATTTTCAACCAATTTTCAACAAAATTTTCGAAATTTTACTTAATACATTTTCTTGCACATTTCGGGCCGCAGAAGCCATATCCGTTTTCATTTCTTCGATAACTCCAATGGTTTTCCCAGAATCGTCCTATGAACTATTCAAAAATATGCAAAATGACCTCAATTTTCAACCAATTTTCAACAAAATTTTCGAAATTTCACTTATTACATTTTCTTGCACATTTCGGGCCGCAGAAGCCATATCCGTTTTCATTTCTTCGATAACTCCAATGGTTTTCCCAGAATCGTACTTTGAAATATTCAAAAATATGCAAAATGACCTCAATTTTCAACCAATTTTCAACAAAATTTTCGAAATTTCACTTAATACATCTTCTTGCACATTTCGGGCCGCAGAAGCCATATCGGTTTTCATTTCTTGGATAACTCCAATGGTTTTCCCAGAATCGTCCTTTGAAATGTTCAAAAATATGCAAAATGACTTCAATTTTCAACCAATTTTCAACAAAATTTTCGAAATTTCACTTAATACATTTTCTTGCACATTTCGGGCCGCAGAAGCCATATCCGTTTTCATTTCTTCGATAACTCCAATGGTTTTCCCAGAATCGTCCTATGAACTATTCAAAAATATGCAAAATGACCTCAATTTTCAACCAATTTTCAAAACAATTTTCGAAATTTCACTTAATCCATTTTCTTGCACATTTCGGGCCGCAGAAGCCATATCCGTTTTCATTTCTTGGATAACTCCAATGGTTTTCCCAGAATCGTCCTTTGAAATGTTCAAAAATATGCAAAATGACTTCAATTTTCAACCAATTTTCAACAAAATTTTCGAAATTTCACTTAATACATTTTCTTGCACATTTCGGGCCGCAGAAGCCATATCCGTTTTCATTTCTTCGATAACTCCAATGGTTTTCCCAGAATCGTACTTTGAAATATTCAAAAATATGCAAAATGACCTCAATTTTCAACTAATTTTCAACAAAATTTTCGAAATTTCACTTAATACATTTTCTTGCACATTTCGAGCCACAGAAGCCATATCCGTTTTCATTTCTTCGATAACTCCAATGGTTTTCCCAGAATCGTCCTTTGAAATGTTCAAAAATATGCAAAATGACCTCAATTTTCAACCAGTTGTCAACAAAATTTTCGAAATTTCACTTAATACATCTTCTTGCACATTTCGGGTTGCAGAAGCCATATCCGTTTTCATTTCTTGGATAACTCCAATGGTTTTCCCAGAATCGTCCTTTGAAATGTTCAAAAATATGCAAAATGACTTCAATTTTCAACCAATTTTCAACAAAATTTTCGAAATTTCACTTAATACATTTTCTTGCACATTTCGGGCCGCAGAAGCCATATCCGTTTTCATTTCTTCGATAACTCCAATGGTTTTCCCAGAATCGTCCTTTGAAATGTTCAAAAATATGCAAAATGACCTCAATTTTCAACAAAATTTTCGAAATTTCACTTAATACATTTTCTTGCACATTTCGGGCCGCAGAAGCCATATCCGTTTTCATTTCTTCGATAACTCCAATGGTTTTCCCAGAATCGTCCTTTGAAATGTTCAAAAATATGCAAAATGACCTCAATTTTCAACCAATTTTCAACAAAAATTTTCGAAATTTCACTTAATACATTTTCTTGCACATTTCGGGCCGCGGAAGCCATATCCGTTTTCATTTCTTCGATAACTCCAATGGTTTTCCCAGAATCGTCCTTTGAAATGTTCAAAAATATGCAAAATGATTTCAATTTTCAACCAATTTTCAACAAAATTTTCGAAATTTCACTTAATACATTTTCTTGCACATTTCGGGCCGCAGAAGCCATATCCGTTTTCATTTCTTCGATAACTCCAATGATTTTCCCAGAATCGTCCTTTGAAATATTCAAAAATATGCAAAATGACCTCAATTTTCAACCAATTTTCAACAAAATTTTCGAAATTTCACTTAATACATTTTCTTGCACATTTTGGGCCGCAGAAGCCATATCCGTTTTCATTTCTTCGATAACTCCAATGGTTTTCCCAGAATCGTCCTTTGAAATATTCAAAAACATGCAAAATGACCTCAATTTTCAACTAATTTTCAACAAAATTTTCGAAATTTCACTTAATACATTTTCTTGCACATTTCGAGCCGCAGAAGCCATATCCGTTTTCATTTCTTCGAAAACTCCAATGGTTTTCCCAGAATCGTCCTTTGAAATGTTCAACAATATGCAAAATGACCTCAATTTTCAACCAATTTTCAACAAAATTTTCGAAATTTCACTTATTACATTTTCTTGCACATTTCGGGCCGCAGAAGCCATATCCGTTTTCATTTCTTCGATAACTCCAATGGTTTTCCCAGAATCGTACTTTGAAATATTCAAAAATATGCAAAATGACCTCAATTTTCAACCAATTTTCAACAAAATTTTCGAAATTTCACTTAATACATTTTCTTGCACATTTCGGCCCGCAGAAGCCATATCCGTTTTCATTTATTCGATAACTCCAATGGTTTTCCCAGAATCGTCCTTTGAAATGTTCAAAAATATGCAAAATGACCTCAATTTTCAACCAATTGTCAACAAAATTTTCGAAATTTCACTTAATACATCTTCTTGCACATTTCGGGCCGCAGAAGCCATATCCGTTTTCATTTCTTGGATAACTCCAATGGTTTTCCCAGAATCGTCCTTTGAAATGTTCAAAAATATGCAAAATGACTTCAATTTTCAACCAATTTTCAACAAAATTTTCGAAATTTTACTTAATACATTTTCTTGCACATTTCGGGCCGCAGAAGCCATATCCGTTTTCATTTCTTCGATAACTCCAATGGTTTTCCCAGAATCGTCCTATGAACTATTCAAAAATATGCAAAATGACCTCAATTTTCAACCAATTTTCAAAAAAATTTTCGAAATTTCACTTAATACATTTTCTTGCACATTTCGGGCCGCAGAAGCCATATCCGTTTTCATTTCTTCGATAACTCCAATGGTTTTCCCAGAATCGTCCTTTGAAATTTTCAAAAATATGCAAAATGACCTCAATTTTCAACCAATTTTCAACAAAATTTTCGAAATTTCACTTATTACATTTTCTTGCACATTTCGGGCCGCAGAAGCCATATCCGTTTTCATTTCTTCGATAACTCCAATGGTTTTCCCAGAATCGTACTTTGAAATATTCAAAAATATGCAAAATGACCTCAATTTTCAACCAATTTTCAACAAAATTTTCGAAATTTCACTTAATACATTTTCTTGCACATTTTGGGCCGCAGAAGCCATATCCGTTTTCATTTCTTCGATAACTCCAATGGTTTTCCCAGAATCGTCCTTTGAAATATTCAAAAATATGCAAAATGACCTCAATTTTCAACTAATTTTCAACAAAATTTTCGAAATTTCACTTAATACATTTTCTTGCACATTTCGAGCCGCAGAAGCCATATCCGTTTTCATTTCTTCGATAACTCCAATGGTTTTCCCAGAATCGTCCTTTGAAATGTTCAAAAATATGCAAAATGACCTCAATTTTCAACCAATTTTCAACAAAATTTTCGAAATTTCACTTATTACATTTTCTTGCACATTTCGGGCCGCAGAAGCCATATCCGTTTTCATTTCTTCGATAACTCCAATGGTTTTCCCAGAATCGTACTTTGAAATATTCAAAAATATGCAAAATGACCTCAATTTTCAACCAATTTTCAACAAAATTTTCGAAATTTCACTTAATACATCTTCTTGCACATTTCGGGCCGCAGAAGCCATATCGGTTTTCATTTCTTGGATAACTCCAATGGTTTTCCCAGAATCGTCCTTTGAAATGTTCAAAAATATGCAAAATGACTTCAATTTTCAACCAATTTTCAACAAAATTTTCGAAATTTCACTTAATACATTTTCTTGCACATTTCGGGCCGCAGAAGCCATATCCGTTTTCATTTCTTCGATAACTCCAATGGTTTTCCCAGAATCGTCCTATGAACTATTCAAAAATATGCAAAATGACCTCAATTTTCAACCAATTTTCAAAACAATTTTCGAAATTTCACTTAATCCATTTTCTTGCACATTTCGGGCCGCAGAAGCCATATCCGTTTTCATTTCTTCGATAACTCCAATGGTTTTCCCAGAATCGTCCTTTGAAATGTTCAAAAATATGCAAAATGACCTCAATTTTCAACCAATTTTCAACAAAATTTTCGAAATTTTACTTAATACATTTTCTTGCACATTTCGGGCCGCAGAAGCCATATCCGTTTTCATTTCTTCGATAACTCCAATGGTTTTCCCAGAATCGTCTTTGAAATGTTCAAAAATATGCAAAATGACCTCAATTTTCAACCAATTTTCAACAAAATTTTCGAAATTTCACTTAATACATTTTCTTGCACATTTCGGGCCGCAGAAGCCATATCCGTTTTCATTTCTTCGATAACTCCAATGGTTTTCCCAGAATCGTCCTTTGAAATGTTCAAAAATATACAAAATGACCTCAATTTTCAACCAATTTTCAAAGAAAATTTTCGAAATTTCACTTAATACATTTTCTTGCACATTTCGGGCCGCAGAAGCCATATCCGTTTTCATTTCTTCGATAACTCCAATGGTTTTCCCAGAATCGTCCTTTGAAATGTTCAAAAATATGCAAAATGACCTCAATTTTCAACCAATTTACAACAAAAATTTTCGAAATTTCACTTAATACATTTTCTTGCACATTTTGGGCCGCAGAAGCCATATCCGTTTTCATTTCTTCGATAACTCCAATGGTTTTCCCAGAATCGTCCTTTGAAATATTCAAAAACATGCAAAATGACCTCAATTTTCAACTAATTTTCAACAAAATTTTCGAAATTTCACTTAATACATTTTCTTGCACATTTCGGGCCGCAGAAGCCATATCCGTTTTCATTTCTTCGATAACTCCAATGGTTTTCCCAGAATCGTCCTATGAACTATTCAAAAATATGCAAAATGACCTCAATTTTCAACCAATTTTCAACAAAATTTTCGAAATTTCACTTAATCCATTTTCTTGCACATTTCGGGCCGCAGAAGCCATATCCGTTTTCATTTCTTCGATAACTCCAATGGTTTTCCCAGAATCGTCCTTTGAAATGTTCAAAAATATGCAAAATGACCTCAATTTTCAACCAATTTTCAACAAAATTTTCGAAATTTTACTTAATACATTTTCTTGCACATTTCGGGCCGCAGAAGCCATATCCGTTTTCATTTCTTCGATAACTCCAATGGTTTTCCCAGAATCGTCTTTGAAATGTTCAAAAATATGCAAAATGACCTCAATTTTCAACCAATTTTCAACAAAATTTTCGAAATTTCACTTAATACATTTTCTTGCACATTTCGGGCCGCAGAAGCCATATCCGTTTTCATTTCTTCGATAACTCCAATGGTTTTCCCAGAATCGTCCTTTGAAATGTTCAAAAATATACAAAATGACCTCAATTTTCAACCAATTTTCAAACAAAATTTTCGAAATTTCACTTAATACATTTTCTTGCACATTTCGGGCCGCAGAAGCCATATCCGTTTTCATTTCTTCGATAACTCCAATGGTTTTCCCAGAATCGTCCTTTGAAATGTTCAAAAATATGCTAAATGACCTCAATTTTCAACCAATTTTCAACAAAATTTTCGAAATTTCACTCAATACATTTTCTTGCACATTTCGGGCCGCAGAAGCCATATCCGTTTTCATTTCTTCGATAACTCAAATGGTTTTCCCAGAATCGTCCTTTTAAATATTCAAAAATATGCAAAATGACCTCAATTTTCAACCAATTTTAAACAAAATTTTCGAAATTTCACTTAATACATTTTCTTGCACATTTCGGGCCGCAGAACCCATATCCGTTTTCATTTCTTCGGTAACTCCAATGGTTTTCCCAGAATCGTCTTTTGAAATGTTCAAAAATATGCAAAATGACCTCAATTTTCAACCAATTTTCAACAAAATTTTCGAAATTTCACTTAATACATTTTCTTGCACATTTCGGGCCGCAGAAGCCATATCCGTTTTCATTTCTTCGATAACTCCAATGGTTTTCAAAGAATCGTCCTATGAAATGTTCAGAAATATGCAAAATGACCTCAATTTTCAACCAATTTTCAACAAAATTTTCGAAATTTCACTTAATACATTTTCTTGCACATTTCGGGCCGCAGAAGCCATATCCGTTTTCATTTCTTCGATGAATCCAATGGTTTTCCCAGAATCGTCCTTTGAAATGTCCAAAAATATGCAAAATGACCTCAATTTTCAACCAATTTTCAACAAAATTTTCGAAATTTCACTTAATACATTTTCTTGCACATTTCGGGCCGCAGAAGCCATATCCGTTTTCATTTCTTCGATAACTCCAATGGTTTTCCCAGAATCGTCCTTTGAAATATTCAAAAATATGCAAAATGACCTCAATTTTCAACCAATTTTCAACAAAATTTTCGAAATTTCACTTAATACATTTTCTTGCACATTTCGGGCCGCAGAAGCCATATCCGTTATCATTTCTTCGACAACTCCAATGGTTTTCCCAGAATCGTCCTTTTAAATATTCAAAAATATGCAAAATGACCTCAATTTTCAACCAATTTTAAACAAAATTTTCGAAATTTCACTTAATACATTTTCTTGCACATTTCGGGCCGCAGAAGCCATATCCGTTTTCATTTCTTCGATAACTCCAATGGTTTTCCCAGAATCGTCTTTTGAAATGTTCAAAAATATGCAAAATGACCTCAATTTTCAACCAATTTTCAACAAAATTTTCGAAATTTCACTTAATACATTTTCTTGCACATTTCGGGCCGCAGAAGCCATATCCGTTTTCATTTCTTCGATAACTCCAATGGTTTTCCCAGAATCGTCCTTTGAAATGTTCAAAAATATACAAAATGACCTCAATTTTCAACCAATTTTCAAACAAAATTTTCGAAATTTCACTTAATACATTTTCTTGCACATTTCGGGCCGCAGAAGCCATATCCGTTTTCATTTCTTCGATAACTCCAATGGTTTTCCCAGAATCGTCCTTTGAAATGTTCAAAAATATGCAAAATGACCTCAATTTTTCAACCAATTTTCAACAAAATTTTCGAAATTTCACTTATTACATTTTCTTGCACATTTCGGGCCGCAGAAGTCATATCCGTTTTCATTTCTTCGATAACTCCAATGGTTTTCCCAGAATCGTACTTTGAAATATTCAAAAATATGCAAAATGACCTCAATTTTCAACCAATTTTCAACAAAATTTTCGAAATTTCACTTAATACATTTTCTTGCACATTTCGAGCCGCAGAAGCCATATCCGTTTTCATTTCTTCGATAACTCCAATGGTTTTCCCAGAATCGTCCTTTGAAATGTTCAAAAATATGCAAAATGACCTCAATTTTCAACCAATTGTCAACAAAATTTTCGAAATTTCACTTAATACATCTTCTTGCACATTTCGGGCCGCAGAAGCCATATCCGTTTTCATTTCTTGGATAACTCCAATGGTTTTCCCAGAATCGTCCTTTGAAATGTTCAAAAATATGCAAAATGACTTCAATTTTCAACCAATTTTCAACAAAATTTTCGAAATTTCACTTAATACATTTTCTTGCACATTTCGGGCCGCAGAAGCCATATCCGTTTTCATTTCTTCGATAACTCCAATGGTTTTCCCAGAATCGTCCTATGAACTATTCAAAAATATGCAAAATGACCTCAATTTTCAACCAATTTTCAAAAAAATTTTCGAAATTTCACTTAATACATTTTCTTGCACATTTCGGGCCGCAGAAGCCATATCCGTTTTCATTTCTTCGATAACCCCAATGGTTTTCCCAGAATCGTCCTTTGAAATGTTCAAAAATATGCAAAATGACCTCAATTTTCAACCAATTTTCAACAAAATTTTCGAAATTTCACTTATTACATTTTCTTGCACATTTCGGGCCGCAGAAGCCATATCCGTTTTCATTTCTTCGATAACTCCAATGGTTTTCCCAGAATCGAATTTTGAAATATTCAAAAATATGCAAAATGACCTCAATTTTCAACTAATTTTCAACAAAATTTTCGAAATTTCACTTAATACATTTTCTTGCACATTTCGAGCCGCAGAAGCCATATCCGTTTTCATTTCTTCGATAACTCCAATGGTTTTCCCAGAATCGTCCTTTGAAATGTTCAAAAATATGCAAAATGACCTCAATTTTCAACCAGTTGTCAACAAAATTTTAGAAATTTCACTTAATACATCTTCTTGCACATTTCGGGCCGCAGAAGCCATATCCGTTTTCATTTCTTGGATAACTCCAATGGTTTTCCCAGAATCGTCCTTTGAAATGTTCAAAAATATGCAAAATGACTTCAATTTTCAACCAATTTTCAACAAAATTTTCGAAATTTCACTTAATACATTTTCTTGCACATTTCGGGCCGCAGAAGCCATATCCGTTTTCATTTCTTCGATAACTCCAATGGTTTTCCCAGAATCGTCCTTTGAAATGTTCAAAAATATGCAAAATGACCTCAATTTTCAACCAATTTTCAACAAAATTTTCGAAATTTTACTTAATACATTTTCTTGCACATTTCGGGCCGCAGAAACCATATCCGTTTTCATTTCTTCGATAACTCCAATGGTTTTCCCAGAATCGTCTTTGAAATGTTCAAAAATATGCAAAATGACCTCAATTTTCAACCAATTTTCAACAAAATTTTCGAAATTTCACTTAATACATTTTCTTGCACATTTCGGGCCGCAGAAGCCATATCCGTTTTCATTTCTTCGATAACTCCAATGGTTTTCCCAGAATCGTCCTTTGAAATGTTCAAAAATATACAAAATGACCTCAATTTTCAACCAATTTTCAAACAAAATTTTCGAAATTTCACTTAATACATTTTCTTGCACATTTCGGGCCGCAGAAGCCATATCCGTTTTCATTTCTTCGATAACTCCAATGGTTTTCCCAGAATCGTCCTTTGAAATTTTCAAAAATATGCAAAATGACCTCAATTTTCAACCGATTTTCAACAAAATTTTCGAAATTTCACTTAATACATTTTCTTGCACATTTCGGGCCGCAGAAGCCATATCCGTTTTCATTTCTTCGATAACTCTAATGGTTTTCCCAGAATCGTCCTTTGAAATGTTCAAAAATATGCAAAATGACCTCAATTTTCAACCAATTTTCAACAAAATTTTCGAAATTTCACTTAATACATTTTCTTGCACATTTCGAGCCGCAGAAGCCATATCCGTTTTCATTTCTTCGATAACTCCAATGGTTTTCCCAGAATCGTCCTTTGAAATGTTCAAAAATATGCAAAATGACCTCAATTTTCAACCAATTTTCAACAAAATTTTCGAAATTTCACTTATTACATTTTCTTGCACATTTCGGGCCGCAGAAGCCATATCCGGTTTCATTTCTTCGATAACTCCAATGGTTTTCCCAGAATCGTACTTTGAAATATTCAAAAATATGCAAAATGACCTCAATTTTCAACCAATTTTCAACAAAATTTTCGAAATTTCACTTAATACATTTTCTTGCACATTTCGAGCCGCAGAAGCCATATCCGTTTTCATTTCTTCGATAACTCCAATGGTTTTCCCAGAATCGTCCTTTGAAATGTTCAAAAATATGCAAAATGACCTCAATTTTCAACCAATTGTCAACAAAATTTTCGAAATTTCACTTAATACATCTTCTTGCACATTTCGGGCCGCAGAAGCCATATCCGTTTTCATTTCTTAGATAACTCCAATGGTTTTCCCAGAATCGTCCTTTGAAATGTTCAAAAATATGCAAAATGACTTCAATTTTCAACCAATTTTCAACAAAATTTTCGAAATTTCACTTAATACATTTTCTTGCACATTTCGGGCCGCAGAAGCCATATCCGTTTTCATTTCTTCGATAACTCCAATGGTTTTCCCAGAATCGTCCTATGAACTATTCAAAAATATGCAAAATGACCTCAATTTTCAACCAATTTTCAACAAAATTTTCGAAATTTCACTTAATCCATTTTCTTGCACATTTCGGGCCGCAGAAGCCATTTCCGTTTTCATTTCTTCGATAACTCCAATGGTTTTCCCAGAATCGTCCTTTGAAATGTTCAAAAATATGCAAAATGACCTCAATTTTCAACCAATTTTCAACAAAATTTTCGAAATTTTACTTAATACATTTTCTTGCACATTTCGGGCCGCAGA